>NW_025893708.1:667716-839834 GCF_002878395.1 Capsicum annuum | reverse complement strand
TAGTTTTTAGACCTTTTTATGTTTTGTAGTTTGGATTTGGATACTTGCTAAATTTTGTAAATAACTTGCTTTTAAATTCTTATATTGTATGCTAGTTGTTTGTATGGAATGTAGCATATATATTGTATGGTCGTTGGTTTGAATGGAATGTAGCATATATATGTTGTTATTTTTTTCTTAAATTATCAGATAAACCGACCACATGTGGTCGGTTTTCTGGAAAATTTTACAAAAACCGACCACATGTGGTTGATTTTCTAAAAATTTTTACAAAAATCAATCACACGTGGTCGGTTTATTATAATTATTTAAAAAATATTTTATTAAATAAATTATTTTAAAAAAAACAACAACCATATATAGTCGATTTTATAGTTAAATTAATTAATTTTAACAAAATCGACCACATGTGTTCGGTTTTTATTTAAATTAATTAATTAATTTTAATAAAACCGACCACATCTGATCGGTTTTGTATTTAAATTATTTAATTAATTTTAATAAAGCCGACCACATGTGGTTGGTTTTGTATTTAAATTATTTAATTAATTTTAATAAAATCGACCTCATGTGGTCGTTTGTTTTTGAAAATTTATTTTATTTTCTTTTTTTAAATAATATTGAATTTTAAATATATATATATATATATTCAAAAAACAGACCACACGTGGACGATTTTAAAAAGTTACCAGCCTTTTACCGACCACGCATTTTGGTCATTTTTTTTGTTGAAAATACAGAAAAACCGACCACATGTGTTCGGATTTTGTGGTCGGTTTTCTTATTTTTTTTGTATTGTAATGGGGCCTTATAGTTTTTTATATCTAAAATCTAGATATCTTTTATCACTATGATGACGATGAAAAGACTTTCATTTCGTCAACACGGAACACTATAAATAAATGAAAAAGAAATAAATAATAAAATAAATAGTCTTAAAACCCAAAACATTTATATAGGTGAAAATACAAAATCTAGAAATAAAATCATTCCAAGACTCAGTGCAACTAGTACAAGAGCTTACTAATAGCGAATATAACGTCTAAATACATCAAATTGTCTAAGAAATAGAGAAGACATAAAGAAATCATAAATAAAATTGGACAAGAATGGCAGATGCAAGGAAATCACAACAACTTTGAATCACAAGTAGCTTTGAACAATTAGACTAAATAGGGGTTGATATTACCAAGATCTACATCAGAAAAGATATAGCAATAATAGTATGAATACAAAAATATGATAATGGGCATGCATCATAGGCCAACTGAATAGCAATAACTATATCATACAATGGATGTTAGACCATGCACTCAGAAGAATCCGTGAAACACAATCAATAAGAGAAATACAAAGCAAAATAATAATATGAAATGCAATGGCAAATGATCCTACCGATATAAACTCTCTCAATCGAATACCCTTTGAGGTAGGATTCATGGGAACTCACGACATTTATATACCAACTAAAAAAGAATTCATATTAGCCAAAAAAAACCTAGTTTAAGCTAGAAGAGACCTTGACAATATTACAATATCAAGTACCCAAAAATAACCTTCGGTGTTCGTCTCCATGGTACAACCACTTTTCTATATCCATAATCCATAATAAGGGAATATGTATGTATAATCAAAAGTAAAAGAGGAAATTTAAATGCATAAGATACATATAAATGTCTTGTGCATCACAAAATCATACTCTTTAAGCCTTCTCAACCAATTGAATTACTTTTTAAAGCAGTGCCTTTAGGCCATATTTCATAAAATTAAGCAGATTGCATTCAAAACATTATCCATCTTGGGGAAAAACCTCCCATATAGAATAGGATTCATAAAGTTGAGTAAAACTTGAGAGCACTACAATTTTAACTCATCTATCAGCCAAATCCCAAATTCAGATTTCACAACATCAATTTTATTTATCCATATACTCAAAACCCAATATTTTACTCAATCCATTACATGATTTATACAAGTTACTACCTGAGCTAGGTCTGAGAAAAGTAAGTCATAACTTACCTCGAAGCCCAAGTAAAAATGCCATGGGTCTTCATAAAATTTCCTTTACTTTGCATATAGCCTAAGAACACTATCAATCTATCAAAACATGATTATCATTAGTATACAAGTCCACACCCATTTTATAATATAAAGATTTGATTTTCAAAATCAACCTTAAGAACCTATGTCAAAACTAGAATTTTTCTTCAAGATCAATTTACCCATAAGGTAAGTGACATGCCCAAATCCAGATAGGGCGGATAAGTTGTCACAACATAAAATTGAGGCATGATGGTACCTACTATATCCCCTCAGTAGGTAAGCCTAGTCCCATAGCCATATACAAAAATTAATAAGTTAACGAATAGAAAAAAAAGAGGAAATAGAAATAATGTGCCACATATATACATACAAAAATAAAATATACAAATAGGCCTACGAAAAATAGAGGAAGAGAAAATATGCAATGTAATTATCCCTAGATTTGGTGTCACCGATATAAGAGCCACTAAAATACAAGATAATAACTATACAAATACATGTTTGTCCAGAAAGTAAAAAATATAGATAACAAGCACATAGGGGTAATTTTTCGACACCAAGAGGTTACCATAAATCTGATTAATCAGTGCCTCTGAATAAGTAGGAAACAACAAGGATGACTCGTACTAAGCTCTGTATTAGAAAATAATGTAGAAATATTGTATATGTACAAAAATTTGGATACTCAATAGACATTATAGATCGATTGAGCTCAGAAGATAATATACAATATAAATAGAAAGAAAAGGCAAACCTACATATAAAATAATCCTAAAATTCTAAAACACAAAACCATTAATAAAGATGATACATACATATATATGATATATATATGTGTGTGTGTGTGTGTGTGTGTGCATGTATTTATATGATGCCTTACAATATGGAATTATAATATCCCGGGTATTACGAGGTCAAAGGCACAAGAAAAATGAGAATAACTATATTAACCCCTAGATTTTTCAATGAATATAATTTGGTACCTCTTTAGTGTTTAATGATGATTTTTGAATGGAATTATGATAAGGGAAGGTAATGGAATGCTTAGGAAGCATTTCAGAATTTTTGCAGTGCATTTTGGGTTGTATCGGGACCCCAAAATAATAAGGGTTCGTGTTAAGAGCGTGCCACAGAGGGGAGGCATAATCTTATGAAGAACAAGTGAAGGTCCACAATAAGAGCGTGACACGCTCTTGTCGCTCCAGCAATAAAGTTGTGCCACACCCTTAGGCTGGCGCGATAAGGGTGTGCCACGCCTAAGGGTCCAAAATGTGAATTCTTATTTTGTTTTGTTTGGGACGAGGGATTTTTGGTCCTTTACCATTTTAAAAAATCTTAATCATTATTTAACCCTTATTTTCCATCAGTTATCAAGGATTAACACTATACTTCTTCCTCTCAACTCTCAAGAAATCAATTAGGGTTCTTCCCAAGGATTCCACCCCCAATGCTCTAAATTCAAGTCCTTCTTGAATTTTCTCAGTCACAAAGTCATGGTGAACACTCCATACTTAAATTATTATTTTAAATTTTGGATTATGTATTATTTTACTTATTTTAAATGATGTTCTAAAGTTGGATTTAAGAATTATCATTATACATATTAATTATTGATTTTTCCTCTTTTTACATGTTATTTCTAACCACTTGTGAAGTATTTTGGAGATTTGAATATAATGATTGAAAAGATGCATTTTATTACTTGAATTATTAAGTATTGAATATTATGAATGATTGAAGTTTTGATTTCAAGTTCTTTGAAAAAGCTTTTAATTAAGATAATGAACAGTGATGATACCCTATCTTTTGAATTGTCAAAAGTGTTGAACGTTATGACTTGTTTTGAGATTTTTATGCACTTTAATGATTAATATGATTATGATTTTGAATTATGGGGTTAAGGGGTCATTAATGTTTCATGATAATGTTTTCTTAGCATGAAATGATTAGCCTGAAAGTCTTGATATGACAATACCAATATGAATATGCCTAATGAACTACTCCATGATTAATATTATGTGAAAAATATTTTAATTGGGCTCTAAATAGAATTATATAGCTTCACCATAAGGGCATAAGTCCTTCTAACCAATGCCCAAAACCTATGTTTACTGGCATAAAGATATCGTACCTCAACTGGATGACCAGATAGTATCCTTATCATGAGGATAGAACTTAACATGAGGACTATATATATGGTGGATCTAGTCTATTGTTGACTTTTTCCTAACCTTAGTAAATATGACCAACATGGACTGGGGCTCGCTGGTTGGGGAGTTTTGAACCCATATAGCCCATAGGTTATTAAATGATGGTGAAAAGCTATATAGTTTAGAATTAAATTTTTAATGGTCCTGTATCATATCCCTTACCCCTACCCTGATATCCTATTACCTTGATGATTGATGAGAATATGTTTTATGACTTTCTTTGGTAAATTAAATATTTTATCCTTATCCTTGGGTTGTATGCCAGTTCTCCCCATATTGACCATACCTGAATGCTACATCATTTTATGATGTAGGTTCGGAGGGCTTTTCTTGTGACCTATCCAACATTAGGTGGTTTGGTATCTTTATTGTACAACTGTTGAAGTGGTGATCCCTCCATCATTTGGAAGGCTTGGTTTCCTTAATTTTTTTTGGTTTTATTACTTTTATTTTTTTCTTCCGGCATGGCTGGGGTCATGTCTCGAAAGTAGATATTTTATAGATGGAGGATTGTAGATAGTATTAGGTTATTGCTTTTAGATTTGGAGTCTTTTTCAAACTTTATTTCATTATTTATTAGACTCTTTTGTTTTATGCCTTAGCTTTCACAGTTTTTTTATGTTACTATCCTTATGATATAAGTATAAGAGGCCACCCCCAACTCGGGTCATGGTAATCTTGGTATTAAAGCATATAGAGTCCCATTTATTGGTGTGTAATGTACCACACTTATAAGGGGGAGGCTACGAGGCATTTAAGAATATTTGTTTTTTGTGTGTTCTATATCATGCTAGAGAGTCTTGTTACTATGAATTTTCTGTCACTCTTGGCTTGCTCACATTTTAGATCATGCCACTACATAGATCCGACGATCATAGGAACTCAGCTAGAACCTTCGTCCTAATTAGGGATAATGAAGAGAAAGTTTGACCTACTCATGGAATATAGAATCGATATAAAGCACGTACTCCTAAATTTAATGCTCCACCTGAGGTCCCACCGGTACCTACCAATCCTCTTCAGGCTTCTCAAGCAGGTGTTACTCATAATAAGTCCCCTCAGAGAGATGTCTCAAATGCTAAGTTTCGTCAGTCCCTCTATATGCTTGCCCAAATTATGGTATCACAGTCTCGTCAACCTAAGCATGTTGGTTTTACCACTCGTTCATCATATGTCACCTATATTAGGCAGTTTATGAGGTTGAATCCCCTGAATTTTACAGGTTCTAAGGCTGATAAGGATCCTAAGGGGTTTATTGATGAGATGGAAAAGATCTTAAGAGTTATACAATCTAGTGATTCAAAGGGTGAAATTTTCAGCCTACCAGTTGAAAGTGGTATGAGGAGTAGAAAGAGTTAAGGGGTGAAGATGCTAAGCCAACAGTGTAGGAAGAGTTCTCAAATGATTTTCTTGATCACTTCTTTTCTCAAGAGTTGAGAAAAGTCAAGGCCAAAGATTTTGTGAATCTAAAGATGGGAAAGATGGGTGTTAAGAAATATGCATTAAAGTTCATCGAACTATTTATTATGCTCCTAAGTTTGTATCTAATATGAGCTCCAGGATAAGAAAGTTTTCTTTGGGTCTTTCTCATGACTTAGTTTTAGAGAATAAGGCAGCTAGCTGAACAATGACATGGATATATCTTGGTTGGTAGTTTGTATGCAACAGATAGAGGATGAGAAAAAGAAGCAGGCAGAGATGGAGAAAAGGCATAGTAAGAAGTTTAATTATATAGAGTAGGGTGTAAGTCAATAGAACAATGAGAAAGAGAGTAGACAGTGGCCTAAAAAGCAGAATTAAGGAAATTCTTATTTTTTATCTAGTGCTCCTACTCCTAAGCCTTCAAGTGATTGGAATTTTTAGTTTAGCAACGGTCTAATGGCACAAGGTGCCCAATCTCAGGCTAGTATAGCATAGTCGGCCCCACCTTTCCCACCTTACCTCACTTGTAGAAAGCTTTATCATAGTTTCTATTTCTTTAGAAGTAGCGTGCGCTATTGATGTGATCAACCAAGTCATATTTAGTAAGATTTCCATTCTATTAAGGTGGCTACTAGGCTAATAAGGTTCCGGTTGACACTAACCAGGCTCCTGTAGCTACGGGCACCACTTCAGGGATGGAAAATGGCCAAAATCTCCTTTATGCATTCTCTACTTGTCAGGAATTTGAGGCATCCCCCGATGCCTTCATCGGTACGTCATGTCTTTTCTCTTGTGATGTTTATGTCTTGTTGGATTCTGGTTCCACCCTATTTTATGTGACTCCTTATATGGCTGTACACTTTGGCTTTGGTCCCAAAAGTATTTCTGACCCCTTTTTGATTTCTACCTCAGTAGGTGGGTCTATTGTTGCTAGGAAAGTCTATAGGGTTATGTTGTAACCATTTTCATAAGGAGATGTTGGTAGACTTAACAGAACTTGATATGTTGGATTTTGATGTAATCTTGGGGATTAGATTAGCTTTATTCGTGCTATACTTCTCTAGATTGTAGGACCCAAAAGCTCACTTTTCTTTTTCCTACTAAACCAGTTTTAGAATGGGTGGGGAGTTCCCTAGTGCCGAAAGAGAGGTTTGGTTTTTTATCTTAGAGCTCAAAGGTTGATATGCAAAGGGTGTTTGTACCATTTAGTTTGGGTCACAGATTCTAACTCTGGAAGTCCCTCCTTGCAGTCTGTTCCTATGGTTAATGAGTTTCTCTAATTTTTTCTCGATGATCTTCCTGGGATCCCTTGGAATAGGGTAATAGACTTTGGGATCGATCTTTTATAAAATACTTACCCTATTTCCATTCTTCCTTGTAGGATGACTCTGGTAGAGCCGAAAGAACTAAAGAGAAATTAAAGATCTCCTTGATAAGGGTTTCATCCATCCTAATTTATTTACTTAGGGTGCTCCTATTCTTTTTATGCAAAAGAAAGATGGATCTCTTTGAATGTGCATACACTATTGTTAGTTAAGTATCTAATTCCTAGAATTAATGACCTCTTTGATCAGCTGCAGGGTGCTAAGTGTTTCTCCAAAATAGATCTTCGTGTAGGTTACTATCAATTAAATGTTTGAGAGGCTTATATTGAGAAGACTACTTTCCAAACCCATTTTGGCCATTGGGAGTTCTTGGTCATGTATTTTTGATTGACTAATTCCTTGGCTACTTTCATGGACTATATAAACCAAATATTCAGATAGTTTTTAGATTTGTTCATTGTAGTTTCCATCGATGTCATCTTGGTGTATTCCAAAAGTAAGGAGGATCATGCAAATTATCTCCTAGTTCTGTTGCAGACCCTTAAGTATTAGTAATTGTATACAAAATTTTCTAAGTGTTGTGACCTTCCTGGGATATGTTGTATCTGGTGAAGGAATTAAAGTAGATCTATAAACTATTGAGGTGGTTAAGAAGTGGCCTATACCCATGACTCCAATCGACATTAGGGGCTTCTTGAGCTTGACAGGTTATTATAGGAGATTTATGGTGAGTTTCTCGTCTATTGTTGCTCTACTTACAAAGTTGACTTAGAAGAAGGTAAAGTTTCTATGCTCTGATGCATGTGATAGTAGTTTTGTGAAATTGAAGGATAAGTTGACTTTGCTCCCATTTTGACCCTACTTGAGGGTACTAAAGGTTTATGGTGTGTTGTGATAAATCCTATACGGGGATGGGTTTCGTGTTGATTGATGTGCAGTGGAAACATGGCACATTTGATGCTTAAAACAAGGAATTTATGCTTGGACTTAGGTTATCTTATTGGATATGATGTGGTTTTGTGTGTTGTTACAGGTGAATTAGGTTAAGATTGGTGTTGGATTAAATAGATTGAAGAAAATTCAGAAAAAGATGATGAACTTGTCAGGCTACAGGTCGTCAAGACACTATAAGACTCATTGCCATACTTTTCATGATACCAAAAGCAAGAGTGAAGCTGAGAAACCAAGTAAAGGGTGATCATGGTTAGTACTACAACTCATAAGAAGTAATGACAAGTCATTGACAACAATCATAACGTGAGCAGAAGCAAAGCAAAAGTCTAGGTCATAGAAGACTACGAGTCGTAAGGTATGACTACAACTCATAGTGGCAAATTATAAAGAAACCAGTGATAACGAGTGAATACCACGAGTCGTAAGGACTCATTACAACTAGTGGTGATGAATCGTAATGAAAATAGAAGCTTGGAGCCTAGTAGATAAGAATTCACTGGAATACCTACGACTGACAACACACGACTCGTAAGGAGACCTTACGAGTCTTAATGAGTGATGACTTACTTTTCCTATTCTATTTTTATTAGGATTTCTTTATTATTTTGGGATACTATAAATACCTTAGGGTTATTCCTTTATTAGGTTACAGACTTTTACATTACTTATGATACTTTTAGTAAACTTTGATCATTGAGATTTTGGGTTTGCATTCAATTGGAGACTTTGGATTTTTTCTCTTTCATTATTGTGCAATTAGTTACATGTGTTCTTTATTAATTATCATATATTATTGCATGAACATGAGCGGATAATTTCCTTGACTAGGGTTGTGGAACCCTGGAAGATTAGCTACGTAAGGGAAGTATGAGATTCATCTATTCTACTGTAGTTGTGTGTATTGCAATTTTTTTCATATTTATTGAACCCAAACTGCTACAGAAGCTTGGGGATCGCCTGTATTCGAGAACGTCCTCAAAAAGGAGTTTAAGATTGGGAAAAAGAGATTACAACAGTGATTCGAGGCTACAAACCCTTGTCTAATCAACTCGAGACTCAAAAGGTGAGAGTTGTACTGAGGTTATAGACTAGGGACAACAAGGCAACACCTTGAGACTCACAAGATAAAGGGTGACATCTATTAACTCATTCACAAGATGGTTGATAGTATATAGATTATCAACTTTGCATGTATAACATTAGGATATGTGAGTTGAACACGAGAATCTTATGTAGTTATGAAGCTAGGGGGAACACAATCCCAGTGTTCGTCTTCTATAGTTTACAAACACAAGAGTTCAAGTTCGGTTACTTGTTAATTTTGTCTTTAAATTCCCCCATTTACTTTTCCACATTGCTCATGGATTTGTCAAGTTTGAGATACTGTTAAATATTTTCCCTATGGGCTCAACCCAAACCTGAGTTGGGTTACTATATTTGGCATCGACTGCAGCATACTCCTTTGGAGGTTAGTTTTTAGACGACATCAAATTTTAGCGCCTTTGCTCGGAAAGATATTGTGAATTATTGATTGAAGTTGGTGAATTTCTCAATTTTTATTTTCTATTCTTGATTTGGTATACGTCGGTATATTCCAAACACTAGGAGTAGAGGCTATCCATTACTCCCATTAGATCCAGAGCCTGAAAGAATTCTACAAACACCATAAAGAATGTCAGAATAAGTTCATAATGGTGTTCCTACTGGGGTTCGAGCCCCTCAGATTTTACATCCTCCTCCACCTACTAATTTATAGAATGTTACTAATCGATAGGCAAAGTATTTATTAGCAGCGGCAGCTGAAGAGAGAAGAGCAGCTGAGGAAGCTTGATTAGCTCAATAGGCATAATTGGCTTTACAAAGATCGGTAGAAGATTGTAGAGCGCCACTCGATGCAAATTATGATATAGGGTATGGTGGAAGACCTAGCATAGTCCCAGCATATTAGTATATACCAGCATATGATGAAGCTAAAAACATAGGTTATGTAGAGCCTGCTGAGACTGGAGCCATTGTTCAACCTATTTTACCCCCGAATATGAAAATTAATATTACCAGTGTAATGACTCGACTATTGAATCTGAAGGGTGTATTCTCAAGGGCAACAAAAGATGATGCAAAAATGCACCTAGCCAATTTTACTGGGATATGTACCTCATATACCATTCTCGAGGTGGACCAGAAAGTGTTGAGTATACGATTTTCCCTTTTTCACTGACTGGTGAAGCATCATTGTGTCTAGGAAAACTTCTTCGAGGATCCATCATGACTTAGAATGAGCTGCACAGATAGAATTGAATCGATTCTTCCCTCCTGCCAAGATGTTGCAGTTAAAAAATGAGATCTATAATTTCATGCAGCTACCTGTAGTGTCTATGCATAAATCATGATTTTGATTCAAAAATAAGTTGAGCATGGTACTACATCACAGGATACTAGGATCAAATTTGTTGGAGATATTCTATAGATCCTTGAATATTAGCTTTAGGTTAATGGCAGACATAATATCTGGAGGTGCACTTGTTCAGTTACGTTGGGTGATGGCCTAAGAGATGTTAGATGAGTTTTTTGTCACCAACTAAGGATGGTATACTCAGGATACTGATAAAGGGTTTGGTAGATATGCTATTGGAGCTGCATGTGACTACAGAGCTAGTGATGATACTGTAGCATAAAAGGTTGCACAACTTAGAACTTATATTGCACTACTTTTTAAAAAATTTGTAGTAATGCCGACTGAAAAAATAAACTCAGTAGGGGTGGAGGGATCTACTTCTAGAACTTATGAGTCTGATGTAGATGAGAAAGAAAAGTATTTAGATCCTGAAGTGGTGGATTTCTGAGACAAAGGGAAAAGAAACCAAGGTTTGGAACTATTATGGTGATAGATACCTGAGATAGGAGTAGAGAACAAAATGGTGAGTGGAGACGCAAGGATGACTACAAAGAGAAGAGTGATAGATATGTCCCACCAGGTAGCCGAGATACCAAGTCTATAATGGAAGCAATTTTGTCAAAATTAGTAAAAGGCCACGTTAGTCAAGAGAGTTGTCTTAAGGATATTAAGGCAGACCTATCAGGGATGAATTAGAAAGTTGAATCATATGCTACCGTAATCAAACAATTGAAGCTACAGTTCAGCCAAATGATAGCCACATTGAATCAAAGGCATCCTATCACTCTTCCTAGTACTACTATGCAGAATCTAAAAATGATTGTCATTGCCATGCCATTACCACTCGAAATGGTAAAACCACCATGGATTCGCCCATACCCACTATGACTAAGTCAAAGAATGATGATGATCCTATTGATATTGAGAAAGCACCTAAAATTGAGAGTAGTATCAAGAAAAATAAAAGTAAGGATAAGATTGAGGAGCCTGTTCTAAAGACTATCCTGAGACCTCTCCCTTTATTTCCTCAGAGGTTGAAAAAAAAGTAGGAAGAGGGTAAATATCAAAAATTCCTATCTATGTTAAAAGAGTTGTCTGTTAACATTCCACTTGTAGAGGTTTTAGAACAAATTCCTGGCTATGCAAAGTTTATGATGGATTTAGTTACCAAGAAGTGGACAGTCAGTTATGAACCAGCTAATAATGTTCATCACTGTTGTGCTGTTGCTATTAGATTATTGGTAGAGAAAAAGAAGGATGCTGGTACTTTCACTATTCCTTGCACAATTGGATCTTTTAAATTTGCTCGGGCACTATGTGATCTGGGAGCCAGTATCAATCCCATGCCACTAGTTGTATTTAGGAAGTTGGGGTTGGGAGAACCCAAATCCATATCCATGAGACTAGTAA
Source organism: Capsicum annuum (assembly GCF_002878395.1). Lineage (NCBI taxonomy): Eukaryota > Viridiplantae > Streptophyta > Magnoliopsida > Solanales > Solanaceae > Capsicum > Capsicum annuum. The sequence goes on along the minus strand of NW_025893708.1, from coordinate 828,075 downwards.
TGGCAGACGAACCATGAAGAAGCAAGTCAGTATTCCTTGCGATGTGTTAGTGAGGGTGGCCTGTTTCATCTTCTCTATTGATTTTATGATACTGGATTATGAAATGGACTTTCAAGTTTCGATTATTTTAGGCAGACCATTCCTATCTACAAGAAGGACTTTGGTTGGTATGGAGTTGGGATATCTGTTGTTTATACTCAATGATTAGAAAGTGATATTCAATGTATTCCAGCCTACGTGACATACAGATGAGTTAGGGGTAGTGTTTGTGATATATACCCTTGATGATGATACTGAAGAACTCTGTGATATTGATACGGTGACTACCTATGATGTGGGTACAATGAATATCTATTGAAAAAAGGCTGGTATTGAAGCCTTAGCAGCAGTGATTATGAACTTCGACAGTGGTGGTATTGATGACTATGATGATATGGTATGTGAACTTTATAGGAGTGGTTCTTATAGTTTTTCACCAAAGAAGCTTGACCTGGACCTAAAAAATAGAACCATTCCACCTGCTCGCCCGTCTATTGAGGATCCACCAGTCTTAGAATTAAAGGCCCTCCCTTCTTATTTGTAATATGTATTTTTGGGGGCCGACAACACTTTGTCGGTAATCATTGTAGCTTACTTGATACAGACAAAAGTGGGAGCTTTATTTTTAGTGCTATGGATATTTCAGAGGGCCATTAGATGGTTCATTACAGATATTATGGGAATTTCACTGGGTCTTTGTACTCACAAGTCCAACTCAAACTGGATTGCGTTCCAAGTATAGAATATCAACACTGGTTAAATCCGCCTATGTAAGAGGTGGTAAAGAAAGAAATAATCAAGTGGTTAGATGCTGGTGTAGTATATCCCATTACTGATGGAAAGTAGATCAACTCAGTTTAATGTGTTTCAAAGAAGGGCGATATTATGGTTATGCCTAATGAGAAGAATGAGCTAGTGGTAATGAGACCAGTCACAGGATGGAGAGTGTGCATGGATTACAGGAAACTGAATACATAGACCTAGAGGGACCATTTTTCTTTGTCATTTATGGACCAGGTACTTAACACGCTTGCAGGTAGAGGGTGGTATTGTTTTTGGGATGGATATTCGGGTTACAACCAAATCACTATTGCACTTGAAGACCAAGAGAAGACAACCTTCACTTGTCCTTATGGGACCTTTGCATTCAGATGTATGCCATTTGGGTTGTGTAATGGTCCAGCCACATTTAAGACATATATGATGTCAATCTTCTCTGACATCGTAGAAGACACCATCAAAGTATTCATGGATGATTTTTTGGTAGTTGGTGATTCTTTTGATGGCTTCTTAGTTCACTTGTCAAATGCTCTTCATAGATGTGAGGAATGCAACTTGGTATTTAATTAGGAAAAGTGCCATTTTATTTGTTATAGAAGACATTGTGCTTGGGTACAAGGGGTATAGAGGTCGACAGAGCTAAAATTGAAGTGATCGAGAAGTCACCTCCCCCAATTTTTGTGAAGGGAATTTAGAGTTTTTAGGTCATGCGGGTTTTTAAAGCAATTCATCAAGGATTTCTCAAAGATTACCAATCCTCGTTGCAAGCTTCTTGAGAAAAAAGTGAAGTTTGATTTTGATGAAGCATGCTTGAAGGCTTTTGAGTGCCTAAAATAGATGTTGATGATGGCTCCTATCATCGTATCCCTTGATTGGTCCTTGCCATTGAGATCATGTGTGATGCAAGCAGAGTGGCATTAGGTGCTGTCCTTGGCCAAAGAAGAGAAAAGATCCTTCATCCCATCTACTATGCTAATAAGACATTAAACCCTACTCAAAATAACTACACAATTACTAAACAAGAGTTGTTAATAGTGGTTTTTTCCTTTGAGAAATTCTGGTCTTATCTGATTGGGACAAAGGTAATAGTGTGATAGTGTTTTTTTGCCTTTGAGAAATTCTGGTCTTATCTGATTGAGACAAAGGTAATAGTTTACACTAATCATATAGAATTTAGGTACTTGATGTTAAAAAAGGATGCAAATCCTAGATTTATTAGGTGGGTTCTCTTCCTGCAAGAGTTTGATTTTAAATTCAAGGACATAAAAGGTACTGAGAATCAAGTTGCAGATCACTTGTCTAGACTTGAGGAGGAAGCTATGTAGAAAGTAAAAGATGGGCTCAAAGTTTATGATAGTTTTCTGGACGAGCAGGTGTTGACTGCTTCTCAAGATCTAATTCCATGGTTTGCTACTATGCAAATTATATACCAAGTGATCTGGTCCCAAAAGATCTATCCTTCCAGCAGAGAAAGAGATTTATGCATAAGGTAAGGAATTTTTTCTGGGATGAACCTTACTTATTCTTAATCTGTGCGGATGGGGTTATTCATAGATGCCTCCCTAAAGTGGAGATGATGAGTATCCTTGAGGCTTGTTATTATTCACCAGTTGGGGATCACCATGGAGGAACCCGCACAACCCATAATATCTTACAATGTAGGTACTACTGGCATACAATGTTCAAGGACGCTCATGGTTTTTCTTCAGCCTGTGACCAATGCTAGCGTCAATGACATAGCCCAAATCAGGTCCTAATGATGTCAGGTATCTCAAGTCCAACCCCTACTGGAGAACACCCCTAATATCCAACCATAACAACCATACAACCTATGTCGGATGAATTCCAAACACATAACAAGATAAAGCAATAATATTTTAAAGTGAATAAATAAAGTCTATAATCATAATCCAACAACCTCAACCAATTATCCAATCGGTGCCAACCCCAATGCCAATACCAATACCAAGCCTGACACCAATACCGACACTGCCAATCTCGTAGTAGTCCAATAAAGCCTCTAACTAGAATTAATAATATCCGGTCGGGACATGCCCTCGACCATAGTCAAAACCAAACCAAGCAAATAACCAAAAATAAAAGAAGTCCCATGAAATGGAGCCTTCTAGAGTATACCACTTCAGTCTGACTCAAAAATATCCCCAAAATCCATGTCACTGAGCAGGGTGAATAGTAGTATGGCCGGTTTATGCATCACGCGAGGATAAAACCCCCAAAGATGATTAGCAGAGTGAATGCTAGAATATACTCAGGTATAAAGGTAAAGTAATGCCATCATTCAAAACCAAGTAAAATAATGATATGGAAACAAATATATACATATATATCGTATTAGGAAAGGGAACCGCGTTTAGAGTGTATTTGAAACCTTAACCTGGGATATGTAGCTCTGCCTTCCTATTTGTCTACCCACAAGCTATATGGGTTCAGCTCCCCTTATTGAAAGGGCCCCAGTGCGTGTTAGTCACACTAACCAGAGAATAAAACCTGAGATGGCTAGTACATCTCCCAAAATATAAGTATGACATCATGCACACTGTTACCAAGACAGAACCCCACATCGACAAATATGAATTTCTAGTATTGGTCCCCCTGGGACTCCACCTTCCATGAATTTGGTAACACAACCCCCTTAAGCCCATATTAAAACTAGTTACACATTCCAACCATTTACCTAGGAGTCTTTTTAATTCGACATTAACCATTGGTATCATCATACCAAAATTAGAGCTTGAAAGTCTATATTTTTATGCCATACCAAAATCATTAAACCAATTTAACTCAAAAGTTTTCAATTAAACTAAAACCATGTCCACCAATGCCTTTCCAAACCATATAAAATCAACCAAACCAATTCATGTTCCATTACCATTTATGTAGTGGAAAGATATCAAAAGTATGTGATAAAATCATTCTCATTGGCATTTTTAACAAAAGGGTTGAGGGCAATTAAGTTTTAAAACCATAACCAAGTAGATTGGGTAATCCAAAATACCTTGAAATCTAGTTACCATAACATGTGTTCGACAATGTCAAAATCATACCAGAAGCATGGAAGAAAATATAATTAAACTATGAGAAACATTATTCAACCATGAACATCCAAAATCCCTAACCATTATTTCAAATCATAACAATATAATGAAGAATCATACACTAAAACATATGGTCTTTGTAAAATAACAATGAGAGAGGAGTATCATGCCTTAGACACCAAGAAAGATGAAGAGAATCACTCTTAGAAGCCCCTAATTAATTGTCTTGAAAAATCCCTAGCCTCTTGCTTCAAGGAGAGTTTTGAGAGATTTTTAAGAGTGTTTAATTGAGAATAATAGGTTAATGATGTCCCAAAAGGTGTTTTATGTTGTGGTATCCAAAGGGGTTAAAATATGAAAATGTCTAGAATACCCCCAACTTAAAACTGTAAAAATACCACAGGTGGTTACGAGTCAACCCCGTGACTTATGACCACAACATACAACAAAGATAGTGAGTTGGACACCCAGACACTATCCACTATACAACTCCCTAACCCTCACTCGTGACCAGACTATACGACTAGTATGGTCCAGTTGTACCCAAGACAGAATCCAAAAGGATTGACACTGCATAATATACGACTCCACCTTACCACTCATACTCTATCCTCACGAATCATAGTGAGCCACTCATACTCAGAATCAAGTCAAGTCACTAAGTTATTGATTTGATTAAAGGACCAACCAAAAAAATCATTACCACCCTTAACAACTCATACCAACCCAATTGTAACCATACGAGAACCCCAACTACCATTCTCTAGACTTTTAACGGCTAGGGTTACCTGAATGTACCCTTACCATATGACTCGTATAGTGAGCCATTACTAGGACAATAAGCTCAAAGCTTACAAAATTTCCAAGGGCAAAAACCCAGGGTATTTCAATCAAGACAATACCTCTAGGTGCATGAACTTTCTATGACCCTTATTTTAGAATTAGAATTGTTTGATGTATGGGGAGTGTACTTAATAGGACCATTTGTGAGCTTTTTTGGTATGAAATACATTCTTATGTAGGTGGACTAGGTATCCATGTAGGTGGAAGAAATTATGCTCCCCAATAATGAAGGAATAAGTGTCACCGCCTTTTTTAAAAAGTATATCTTTTCTCGATTTGGCATACCACATGCAATCATTACTGATGGTGGGTTGTATTTTTGTAATTGCTTGTTTAAGAGTCTGATTGAGAAGTATAGAGTGAAGCATAAGGTGGCAATGCCTTAATGCCTGCATACTAGTAGACAGGTTGAGGTGTCCAACAAAGAAATAAAGTCTATTTTGGCAAAGACTATGAATGCCAATAGGACTGATTTGTCAAGAAAGCTAGATGATGCATTATGGGCTTACAAGATAGCTTTCAAGACTCCTATAGGTGCTTCCCCATATCATTTGGTGTATGAAGAGGCATGTCACTTACCTGTTAAACTTGAGAACGAAGCACTATGGGCATTAAATAAGTTGAATTTTAAGTGGCAAGATGCAGCAAAGGCAAGAATAAGTAAGATGAATGAGTTGGATGAATTTCGAGTCAGGGCTTATGAGAGTTTTTTACTTTCCAAAGAGAAGATAAAGTTGCACCATGATTGCAATACGAAAAAAAGAATATTTGAGCAAGGTGACCAGGTTTTTCTATATAACTCAAGACTTCACTTGTTTCCAGATAAGTTGAAGTCTAGGTGGTATTGTCCATTGACTGCGGTGAGAGTGTTTCCATATGGTTCCTTATAATTTAAACATGATGGTGAAGCCCTGTTCAAAGTGAATAGGTAAAGAGTGAAACACTATATGGGTAACACTGAAGAAAGTAAGGTAATTGAGAAAATAGACCTTGGTGAAGTCTGAGTAACCAAGATAATTGTGTTGTGCCCTAATGTTAAATCAAGCGCTATATGGGAGGTAACCCATGGGGTTGGTTGGTGAAGTCTGAGCATCCAAACTAGCCACGTCATGCCATGATATTAAATCAAGCACTCGTGGGAGCTAACCCATGTTTTGTACTTATTAAATTATAGGGTAACATACTGACTCATTGTGCAAGAATTGATATTTCAGGAGTCAATCAGGAAAATTGCAGAAATCTTGACCCACGGGACTCTTTATGAGTCGTTACTTGACATCAGACTTATAACCAAAAGTTTTATAGACCTGGAACTCAGCCTACTCAGGTATTTGTTCTCTGAAGTCATTACGACTCCCAGAATAAGTCGTAGCCTTTGGTTATGACTTGTCACCTTGATTCGTATTGACTAGGGGACCCAGGTAAGGTTCCAGTCATTTGTAGAGTGAGTTCAAAACTCATAAGCAATAGTTATGAGTTGTATTGATCACTCATAACCAAGCCTACCAGTGCAGGCATCGCGGGTCAACCTGACCACATATCACTAATTAAAACAATAAGGAACCCAAATTAAGGTACCTAAATTGCAAATTCCCAAACTCCCTTTATTACTCTTAACTAGCATAGCTAAAAAACACTCCACTTTCATTCCTAAAAATAAGAACTAAGCAAGCCTAATCTTCCTAAGTTTTGAAAGTCTCAAGAGGAGGCCACAAGTTCACTGAAGACAAGAATTCAATTCCCTCCCAAAATATGTAAGTGTTTATGCTTAAAAACTCTATGTATTAGATTAATTCCTAAAAGTGGTGGAAGTTTCTTGGATTTCATGAGTTAAAAGTATGTAAAAATTAGTAATTAAACCTTATTCTTGAGAGCTGTATATTGAAGGATGTTAATGAGAGTGAAAATAGGCTTTATGTTTAATATTTATGCTTAGGAATGATTATGTGGAGTATTGGTTTGTCATTGAATAAAAATTTTTGTAAGGAGATTGAGTTTTGGAACCAGCTACATCTAAAACTCCATGTTGCAATGGATACGAAACTCTAAAAACTTGTAAACTCCCTTAACGAGCCATTCAGGACTCCTAACCACTGACAACATTAAGGATTAGATGAGTGTGGGTTCTGGTATTATTATAACTCACTTGAACTAGTCGTAAACAATCTTTATGACTCGTAATAAGGAGTCATAATGATTGAGGATGCTTGTGAAGTATATGAACTTATCTAGTCAGCTTAGGAGTGTTGGTAATGAGTCATGGTCTAATGTTACGAGTCATTAGGAGGACTCGTAATCTAACCAACAACTACTTATCTTGCCTCTGTCTACCTTATGACTCATCCAAACATTTCGTACCAGTTGTTATGACTCATACCCCTCAGTTGTAATGAGTCCAGTAAAGGCATAATGATACCAAATTTTCTTGTCTTTCTTTCCTCTTCATGAAATTCTCTAATTGGTCTTAGGAAAATAGGTTCAAATGGCTCCAAAAGGTGATTCATCATCAAACCAACCACCAAAGAAGAACACCAAGAAGAAACTTCCCCAAAAGTCTAATTACCATTTAAGAAATGAGAACACAGATAAATCAAGTGGTGACCTTGTAGAATACCCACTGAAGGGGAAGGCAGACCTAAGGGAGAAACTACCTCAGAAAAAGAAAATAGTCATAGAGGATGACAAACCTCCAAAAGGGCCAAAAAGATAGAATCCCTACACCTTACCACCTCATTCACTATCCCAGTCTGACGAGGGTAGTAAAAATAACACGAGGAGGTTGAATCTAACTCAGAAGAAAATGGTAAGGGTGAGGAAGAAAGTGGAAACAACGAGGAGGTTGGCTTTAATTTTAGAAAAGATATTGATGAGAGTGAGAGTGAGGAGTATGCTACCCCCATTAACATACAACCACCACCACCACCACCTCAATCCTCTTATTCATTGAACCTGCTTCGATACCTATCATTGAATGGTGGGGGGTACCTTGAGATACAGGATACCTATAATTAGGGGATAAAAGTAAACGCGACCATAAGAAAAATGAGAAAGGGGATATATTTGGAGAAAATCTTAACTGCTGCAGACATGTCTAAGATGCATGAGTTTGAGACCAGATTACAATAATATCAATTTTAGTGGATGACCATAGATTTGAGAAAATTTTGTCCCAAACTAGTGCGAGAGTTCTATGCGGCCTATAAGGTTGAGCTAGAGAGGAAATACCCATAGGGAAACTTATGAAAAAGTGGAGATCCAATTACTTCCCTAATGATTCATGGATTTTAGGTAAATATTTCACTGCGAAATATTTCAAGATTCTTGGCTGGACCCAATTTCCAACCACCGGTGAATACAGTCGAAATTGAGTACTACATGGATGAAATACACAAATTAACAAGAAAACAACTAGGTACAACAGTCAGGATGATGCATTTTCGATAGATAACAAGTCTGATTGCTATAAATGGAGAGGAAACAAGTTAGGTGGTTGGTGGTTTAGAAATGAACTTTCAACAGATTGCAAGAACATGCTAAACTTTGAGTCAAAGGCGTGGTGGACTATATTCTGACATAGATTATGTACCACCAATAGGGACAATGTTCTTAGTCCTGACCGTGCAATATTGATAGCTAGATTCATGGTAGGGTATGAGTTCGATGTTGCATAATTCATTGCCAGAGAGCTATATGATCGAGCTGTGGGTACTGATGTAATTTTGGCATTCCCATGCTTGTTAAATCAGATATTCTTGGATGAGGGTGTGCCAGTACTTCTAGATGTGGATTAGTTTATTGAACAAAAGAACACCACAGAATTGGGACTAATTTGGAATGCCACAAATCCCATAATTAGGCAGGCCAAACAAGGAGCAACAATGCTAGCTAACATAATGCATAATAAAGAAACCTAGGGGACCACTACTGCCAGATTTACTGAGGTAGATAACACTCTAGTAGAGAGTGGGCCATCTGAGACTCAGCCTTTTGATGTAGCAAGTATATCCAGTACTCCGACCCTTCTACAGACTACTGCATCACATCCACCCATGTCCAGAACAATTCCACCAGGACACGTGGTCATTGCACAGGCTATGTGAATAAAGTTATGAAAAGATTGAGCTCCCTAGAGAAAAAGGTGCAGTTGATGGAATCAGGAGTAAAACCCTAGGTTGAAAACATACTAGACGATCAAAACACAAGGGTACAAAGAAGGTCAGTTTGAGATAAGGCTTACTTGATAGCTTGGAGGTGTTCAAGCTCTTGATTTAGTAGGAGTTAAGGCTGAAATGGACGGATTACAAAAGTTGGTAAATAAGTTGCATGGGAGGCTAGTTTTTACCAGATCGGTTATGATGGAGATCTAGTTAGAAGAAAAGGTCAAAAATATTTAGGGTATTAAAATCAAAGAAGAAGGAGAAAGGAGAAAGAATGAGAAGAAAAGAAAAATATAAAGAATTGAAAAAGAAAATATTAAAGTGACAAAAAAATAAGTGTACAGAGAGAGAAGGATCGACAGGTAAGGGTCCAAGAGATGGCTGCCGGTGCTAGTAGTTTGAGATCGGCTACGGATGTTGATACGTACAGTGGCACAAACCCAATACCTGATATACCATTAAGCGCACCGGCCACAACTAGTTCTACTACTATGAAAACAGTCCTGAAAGCTGATGGAACTACTATTGAGAAGAGTTGGTCTCGATATGAGGGTCCCCATGATGACCTAGTATGAGATGGCACCTAGGATGCCTAAGTATGTCCTTGATCCCAGTTTTACATTGCTATATGCACTAGGGACAGTGCATAGGTTTTAGTTGGGGTGTACCACATTCACCACGGGTTGTGGTTGCTATGTTTCAAAATCCGTAGGCCACAATAAGAATGATGAACCAACATGTGTATGTGTGTCTGGGTGTGTGATTCTTAAGTGAGTAGAATAATAGGCATAGGCAGTCGATAGTTTTGTTCTAAGTGATACGTGATTCTAGTTGAATTTTATTTTCGAAAAATATTCATACCTCTCCTAAAAATTTTAATTATGACAAATTATGTGTTACATGTATGTGTTAGGGACAACCGTGAATCTGATAATGGCATTAGAATTAGAGACGAAACAACTGCGGTAAACAAATGCATAACTGGATAAGTAGTAACTAGTAATGTGACCCTGTACGATGTGTGTGTGAGGTGTTACCGAGTTCCTGGTGTATATGGAGTCCACAACTTGCCTGATTACTCTTGTCGGTTAGGAGATAATCATATGACATTGTTGCTATTAGTCCACTTTAGCCTAAATTGCCCAACCAAATAATATAAGTGTCCCTTGATCCTAATGTTTGAGCCTTAATAAACCTAGATTTTTTGTTTATCCTAATTCACCTTCTTGTTCAGACTATAATGAGCCTATTTTGGCCGTGGTCCTTCTTGAGAACTGTGCACCTCAACTCAGCCAAATCGGCTAAGTTGAGGGTGGCTATCATAGGGGTGCGTGGTATAGAGCAGGTATGAAGAAAGGATATGAATAAAAAAGAAGGTTGGGTGTGGTATAAATATTTGAAAAATAAAAGAAGATCAAGAAAAAATTATGATAAATAAGCAAAAGAAAAGAATAAGGAACCACACCCAGTTTGAACAAATAACAAAAAGAATAAAAAAGGAGAAATAAGGATGGAGTGAAAGAAAAGTTGAGAAATAAGTGGCCACCAAAGTAATCATAGTGTCAAGGAGGCATAGTCACTGAAAAATTCCCAAAGATACTATACTAGCCCCAAAACCTCCATTACAAGCTTAACAAAGTCCTATAGTGATCCTAACCCAATTGTTCGAAAACTCAAGTAAAGAACATAGGGGCAAGCCTATGGAATTCTATGTACACCGACTGAAACTTGTTTGTTAGTGCGAGTATCTCTTGACCATCCCCAAATAAATATGTTGATCTATCTGAGTGAATGGGACCTCTTTTATTGTGAGAATACATTGGTTGCATTGTTAGATTACTACACTGTTCGGGTAGTGTAATTTGTATTTATGCCTAGTTGTCCATTGCTAATGTAATTCCATTATTGGATTCCTTTTTGTCACATCAGTGTACCAAGTCACTATACACAGTAGTCTTTTTAAACAATAAAATATGAGGGGGTGAAAAGTGTTCATGAACTAATTGATAAATCGATTGCCAACTGTGTGGTAGACTCTTTGAAGTTAAGCATCATGTTTTTCTAGGTTTGATCTCTATTTTGCCTGAGTATATGCAAATATTCAAAGTTGAGGGTATTGATGTTCCATGGAAACATGGCACATTTCAATGCTTAAAACAAGGAATTTATGCTTGGACTTATGTTATCTTGTTGGATATGATGTGGTTTTATATGTTGTTAAAGGTGAAATAGGTTAACATTGGAGTTAGACTGAAACTATTGAAGAAAATTCAGAAAAAATTGATGAACTGGTAAGGCTACGAGTCAACCAGACACTATATGACTCATAGGCATACTCATCATGACACATAAAGCAAGAGTGAAGCTGAGAAACCAAGTAAAGTGTGATCACGACTCATAAGAAGTAGCTATGAGTCATTGAGAACAATCGTAAAGTAAGCAGAATAAAAGCAAAAGTCCATAGGAGAAGTCATAGACGACTACGATTCATAAGGTCTAACTACGACTCATAGTGGAAAATCGTAAAGAAACCAATGTTCAAAGCCTTGAAAGTTAAGGCACAAGTGATAACGAGTGAAGGCCATGAGTCGTAAAGACTCTCTATGACTCATGGTGATGAATCATAATGAAAATATAAGTTTGGAGCCTAGAAGATGAGAATTCACTGGAATGCCTACGACTGACAACACACGCCTTGTAAGGAGACCTTATGAGTCGTAATGAGTGCCGACTTACTTTTTTTATTATGTTTTTATTAGGATTTTTTTGTTATTTTGGGATACTTTAAATACCTTAGTGTTATTCCTTTATTAGGTTACGCACTTTTATATCACTTTTGATACTTTTAGCAAACTTTGATCATTAAGATTTAGTTCTTGAGATTTTGGGTTTGCATTCAATTGGAGACTTTGGATTTTTTTTCTCTTTCATTATTGTACAATTAATTACATGTGTTCTTTATTGATTATCATGGATTGTTACATAAACATGAGCAACTAATTTCCTTGACTAGGGTTGTAGGAACCCTAACAGATTATCTACATTAGGGAAGTAGGAGATTTATCTATTCTACTGCAGTTGCATGTATTGCAATCTTTTTTGTATTTATTGGACCCAAGATGTTGTCAAAGCTTGGGGATTTCTTGTATTTGAGAACGTCCTCACAAGGGAGTTTAAGATTGGGAAAAGGAGATTACAATAGTGATTCAAGGATATAAACACTCATCTAATCAACTCAAGACTCAAAAGGTGAGAGTTGTATTGAGGTTATAGACAAGGGACAATAAGGAAACACTTTGAGACTCTCAAGTTAAAGGATGAAATCTATTAACGTATTCACAAGACTATTGATAGTACATAACTTATCAACTTGGCATGCATAGCAATAGGATAGAAGGGTTGAACACGAGAATCTTACATAGTTGTGAAGCTAGGGGGAACACAGTCCTAGTGTTCATCTTTTTTTGTTTGCAGACTCAAGTATTCAAGTTCAGTTACTTATTACTTTTGACTTCAAATTCTCCCAATTTAATTTTACGCATTGCTCATGGACTTTGTCAAGTTTGAGATACTGTTCAACATTATCCTTGTGGGTTCGACACTAACCTAAGTTGGGTTACTATATTTGGCATCGGTGTAACATACTTCTTTGGATGTTATTTTTTGTGTGACATATGGTTGTAGCTTATGCTTTCAGTTTGCTTGAGGTGCATAAAAGGAATTACCCGACTCATGACTTAGAGTTGGTAGCTGTGGTGTTTTCATTGAAAATTTTGTGCCAATATTTGTATAAAGTGTATGTGGATATTTAGTCAGACCATATAATCTTGAATTATGTGTTCACATAGAAGGAATTGAACCTTAGGAAAAGGCGGTCGCTTGAATTGCTTAAGGATTATGACATGAGCCTGCGCTATAACTTAGGGAAAGCTAATGTTATTGATGATGCTCTTAACAGGTTGTCCATGTGGAGCTTGTCTCATATTTAGGAGAATAATAGAGGATTAGTAAAGGATATTCACCAGCTAGTAAACCTGGGAGTTTTTCTTTTGGACTCCAATGATGGGGCAGTGATCGTCCAGAAAGTGGCTAAGTTATCTCTTATGGCCAAAGTTAAGGAAAAGTAGGTTCTGGATCCAATACTTATGCAAATCAAGGATTATGTGGCTCTTCAAAAGGTTATGGCTTTTAAAATAAGGGGAGATGACATTCTGAGATATCAAGAGAGGTTATATGTTCATGATGTAGATGGGTTACGGAAGAGGATTTTGACCGAAGCTTATGTGTCCAGGTATATGATTCATCTGGGTTCAATAAAGATGTATCATAACCAGAAAGAAACTTTACTAGTTGAATAATATGAAGAGGGATATGGCAAGTTTTGTTGGCTTGTGTACTGTTTGTCAAAAAGTCAAAGTTGAATATTTGAGGCCAGGTAGAACTTCTCAAGAATTAGCTCTAACCATGTGGAAGTGGAAAATGATTAATATGGATTTTTTAATTGGTCTTTCATAGTCTTGAAATAATTACGATTCTATTTGGGTCATTATGGGTAGAATGAGCAAGTACGCTCACTTCTTGCCTGTAAGGACTAATTACTCAGGAGAGGATTATTCAAGTTTATACGTTCGGGAGGTAGTTTGGGTGCATAGATCCACAGTGTCTCTTATATCTAACTGAGGTATGTAATTTTCTTCTTATTTTTGGTATTCTTTTTGAGAAGAGGTTGGGTACTCAGGCGAACCTCAGTACTGCTTTCCACCATCAGACAGATGGATAATCGAACCGTATAATTCAGACTCTAGAGGATATGCCAAGGGATTGTGTAATTGACTTGAAAGGAAGTTTGGTTAATTATTTGCTATTGATTGAGTTCACATGTAATAATAACTATCATTTCATTATTCAAATGCCCCCTTTTTAGACTCTTTATGGTAGGAGGTGTAAATCCCTAATTGGATGGTTTGAGGTGGGTGAGACTAGGTTGTTTGGGCTGAATTGGTACATCAAGCGATGGAGAAAGTGAAGGTAATTCGAGAGATACTTAAGACTGCTCAGAGTTTCCAATAGTCTTATATGAATGTAAGGCAAAAGAAGTTAGAGTTTGAAGTCAACAATTGGGTGTTCTTGAAGGTTTCTCATACAAAATGAGTTATGTGATTTGGAAAGAAGGGGAATTCCAGTCCCCATTGCATTGGATTGAATCAAATTTTAAGGAGAATTAGAAGGATTGCTTATGAATTGGACTTACCAGAAAATTTGGCCTCGGTTCAACCCATTTTTCATATTTTGATGCTCAAAAAGTGTGTGGGTGATCCTTACTTAGTGGGGGCCATTAAGAATATAGGCGTTAAATACTCATTGTCCTATGAGGAAATCCAATCAAAATCTTGGATAGGCTAGTTCAAAAACTGTGAACTAAAGAAATAGCTTTGGTAAAGGTGTTGTAGAGGAACCAAAATGTAGAGGAGGATACATGGGAATCAGAAGAGGATATGTTCGCTAAACACACGTTCTTGTTTCCAATGATGGGCGAAAGAGCATGAGGTATGGTTCTTATTCATTCTCTTAGAGAATTTCAAAGTTATTCTTGAGTCCCTTAATGTCCTTCTGTATATTGTACTAAGTGTGTCCTAATCTCTCATTCGGGACGAATAATCCTACGGGGGAGAATGTAACGCCTTAGGTGTTACAAGGTCTAAGGCACAATAAAAATGTTCATAACTATGTTAACCCCTAGATTTTTCAATGAAATTAATTTGGTACCTCTTTAGTGTTTTAAATATAATTTTTGAATGGAATTATGATATGTTATAACAGGACCCTTAGGAAGCATTTTGGAATTTTGGAACATATTTGGGTCATGTTGGGACCCCTAAAAACTAAGAGTCTGCATTAAAGGCATGCCACGGAGGGGTGTCACACTCTTACCCAGAACAAGTGAAGGTCTATGATAAGAGCATCCCACGTTTTTGTCACTTCATGATAAAGGTATGCCATACCCTGGGGTTGGCGCGATAAGGAAGTTCCACACCCAAGGGTCCCAAACGTGAATTCTTATTTTTTTTTAGTTTGGGACGTGGGCTTTTTGGTCCTTTGCCCTTTTAAACGACCTTAATCATCCTTTGACCCTTATGTCCCATCAGTTATCAAGGTTTTTTATGTTCTCAAAAAATCTTGCTCCAATATGACCTAGCTGGCGAGCGATCCCAGTTTGTGATAGAGAACCAGACAGCAAGCGAGCTTACTTTTCTTCGCTTCTTCTCCACCAAGCACAGAAGTTTAAGGACAAATGTTGATCGGTGACTACCTAAGGAGAGGTTCACTATGATGGGGGGTACTTTTTTTCCCTTAAGGAAAAAATGAAATGCATAAAACTATGCTTCTTCTCTCAACTCTCAAGAAAATCAATTAAGGTTCTTCCCAAGGATTCCACCGTCAGTTCTCTAAATTCAAGTGCTTCTTAAAATTCCTCAGTCACAAAGGCTTGTTGAACACTACCCACTTAAATTATTATTTTAATGTGTGAATTTTGCATTAATTTTACTTATTTTAGTGATGTTCTAAAGTTGGGTTTGAGTATTGTCATTATACATATTAATCATTGATTTTCCTCTTTATACATGTTATTTCTTATAGATTGTGAAGGATTTTGGTGATTTGAACATAATTATTGAAAATATGCATTTCATTACTTGAATTTTTAAGTATTTAATATTACGAATGATTGAAATTATGACTTTCAAGTTCTTTGAAAAAGATTTGTTCTAAGATGATGAATATAGATGATACCCCATCTTTTGATATGTGAATAGTGTTGAACATTATGACTTGTTTTGAGATTTTTATGCACTTTAATGATGAATATGATTATGATTTTGAATGATGGGGTTAAGGAGTCATTAATGTTTTCTGATAATATTTTCTTGGCATGATATGAACGGCTTGAAAGTCTTTCTATGGCTATACCAATATGAATATGCCTAATGAATGACCATGATTAATGTTATGTGAAAAATGTTTTAATTGGGCTCTAAATGGAATTATGTACCTTCATCGCAAAGGCTAAATCCTCGTGACCAACGCTCGAAACCTATGTTTAGCAGTATAAGGATGTTTTTCCTTAAATGGATGACCAGATAGTATCGTTGACATGATGATAGTCCTTAACATGAGGACAATATGTATGGTGGCTCTAGTCTATACCTCACTTTCACCTAACTCAGTACGTGCGACCAACATGGACTGGGGCCTACAGATTGGGTATTTTTTGACCCATATATCCCATGGGTTACTAGATGATGGTGAAAATATAATGAACTGCTGATGATTTGGGCAAAATATTTATTTTTGTGGTATTTGACTATTTTACCCCTCCCCATGATTGCATTATGGTATTTCTGGGGTGTAGAGATGATTGGCATAATTCCCTATGTATTTCAACGTAATGATGTAAGTTTGTGTTTTTTGGTGCATTGAAAAGTCTTATAGTTGACAATGGCCAATATCTGTTGATCTGTGTGTCGGATGAAAAAATGGACTACACCAGCAGATCTGAAATGTCAGTTTTAGGTTGGTAACATGGTTGGTGTGGTTTTATGGATTTTATATCTCATTTAAACCCTCAGTTTGTAAAGTTGTCAAATCCAGTTTCGGGAGTCAACTCTATGAAAACAATATCTTTTCAAACATGTGATATCTCTATTGAGTTTGGAGCATTGACTTTGAAAGGGCAGCATAGTCTTTTTGTATTCTCAAGATTTTGAATGATTCCCGAGGGGTTTATAGAGACTTGGTGCACCCACATAAGCGACATTTTGGCTGCTTAAGTGTAACGCCCCAAAAAACGAGTCCCAGAGCGTCACACGATGCTTGAGGCTACGAGTAGCCCTAAGCTAACCCTTTGAACCATTTTCATTCAGTTCAACACAAATCAATGGGGTTTCCATAAATAACCCTCAAATATCAACAGAGTAATCATTATCCAAGAATAAAAGAATTTTAGAAAGATAACAAAATAGAACTTATTAGTCAACTCCCAACATCTATACTATTCTGAGAAGCCTCTAAGAAAATTAATAATACCAGCGAGCCATTGAGACATGCCCCAACTGACTCATACTCAGTTATCAAATGTAAACAATTCCATGAAACCAACATCAGACATCACATCCTCGGAACATGAGGACTCACTACAATAGAGGATGTAGAACAGCGTGCCCAAAGAATCACTGTTGAACTAGAACTGAGCACCTGAACCTACATTCTGAGAAAATGCAGCCCACATCCGAAGATGTGGATCTGTACCATGGAAAGAAACTGAGTATATGGGGGGGTATGCAGTTGTATAAACATCATCATGATAAATATTTATAAGAAATATGCAGGATGTATGAAAGATTCACATAGCCCGAAGAAAATCATCATAATCATGAGAGGATGAAATAAGTACAATAACACATGTGAGTCATCATATAATTTGTCAATCACTTTCAGTTCATCAAGAATATCAATTCTCATAATGTAAATATCA
The DNA here is from genome assembly GCF_002878395.1 of Capsicum annuum. NCBI lineage: Eukaryota > Viridiplantae > Streptophyta > Magnoliopsida > Solanales > Solanaceae > Capsicum > Capsicum annuum. Next base: position 810,667 of record NW_025893708.1, on the reverse strand, counting down.
TTTAAATCTTTCGAAAGAATAACTTTCTCAATTCCACTTTCAAATCACTTCACCATTCACCATAGACATAAGGAAACACACACACACTGGGAGATCTTATAACCGACATAAAATATGTGAGCTATATGGATTCCAACGTACAACCCACGTTGGGGAGAGTGTCCTATCTTTGCCATCGGAGTACGACTATCGATTTCAAATCCACACAAACTAGTGATCACTATATAAATCAGCCTCGAGCTCACTCCTATGGGGGCATGTAGTTCTAGGGAAGTAAGGTCGCTTTATACCTCCCACTGGTTGCTAAAGATTTCTCCCAGACTTTGCTCAAATCATTTTAATGACAATCCACAACAAAACAATTTCAGTAATATATAAATATACATCGGGAGCCATCATGCTTCCCATCTATCAAAATCAACCACGTTGTGGATTTCTTTCACTCGAGTTCAAAACAACTCCATTAAGACCAAAAGATCAAATCATTTAAAATATCTTAAATATTCAACATCAACGTGCCTATAACACACACTTTCTAAAAAAACACAATTTCCAATGGGGATTCATGACCCAAATATCAAAATCATGATAAATATCATTCAAGATTCATGCTTTATATCTCTACACATGTAAATTTATCTTTCAAAATCATAAACATCAAGATTTTATAATAATCATCATAAGATATGGGTTCATGCTTCAAATTCGTAAAACTCAAATAAAAATCATGCCTTTGTAAAGAAAATTACTTTTGGGCACAAGAACGAAAGAGAGTTCTTGTTGAAAAACCTCACATACCTTTAATGATGAACTTTAGATCGATACTCATTTTTGAGATGTTAATAATGCCTTTGAATGATGGTTCTTAGAGTTCTTGAACTAGGAACTTGGAATCTTGAATAATTTTGCAGAATTAATGGTGAACTTTGGAGGTTCTTGAATATGATGTAGGAGCTTAGGGTTTTCTTTTCAAGGAATTTGATGAAATATAACATATAATACTTCTAATAGGCTTTAGTATAGGGTTTGGACAGATTTTGGGTGAGGGGGAATGACCAAAACGCCCCTAAAAATTAAATAATTCTTGAATCTGTCCTTTGGTGGACTGTTTTGATAGTTTGAAGTAGATCAACCATAACGTTTTACTCCGATATTCAAATTGGATGAAACTAATTTCATTAGAAAGAACACTCTCATATATTTCCATTGATATATAGTATCTCACCCAGATCATTGTGTACGAGGAGTTATGATCATTTGAAGTTGACCCAAAAATTCATTTTTGATAGCCTGAAGTAGATCGACCATAACTTTTTGCTCCAATAGATAAATTGGATGAAACCAATTTCATTGGAAAGAGGACTCATAGAGATTTCCGTTGATATATAGTAGATCACCCAGATCATTATGTACAAGAAGTTATGTCATTTAAAGTTGGAGAAAAAATACGCCAGGCCTCACTACTTTTCCCTGCACGTTTTATTGTTCACTACTATTCATGGTTCGATCGGAATGTTCATAACTCGTCGCTCGAGTGTCCATTTTGGATAATCCACATATCATTAGAAATATTATTTGATACTCTATGAAATGGTGGGTCATAATCTAAGACATTTTGCATGAAAAATTTATAATTCATTCTAGAAGATAGAACCCAACACGTTTAAGTATAAAATTTCAATGAAAAATTTCCTGGGGTATTACATTAAGTGACCCAATTGAGCAGTAGAGATTTCACTTACATGACTCCTGTGTTGTGTATCCGAGCGTCGCCTAAATGACAATAGGGTCGTTTATGCGATACTCGCTGATAGGCGATGTATCGCATAAGCGACACCTAGTCGTGTAAGCAGTAGTCACTTAGGCGAACTGGTGTCATAACCCAACCTCAAGCCTAATCATGATGGGTATCTAAAGTTTACCAAGGACCGGAGACCACACCCATAGCCTTTCCAATCAAATTATAATCTAAATTCACCCTTATAGCCTGTCCAATCCAAACATAATCCAAATAATAACAAAGCAGAAGACAACCAAGGAATACAGATAAAACAATTAATGTAACTCAAGAATAAGCTCTAAGAGGCAACAACACCATCTAAACTACACACATTGTCCAAGAAAGCCTCTAAACCAATCCGAATATCAAACTAGGTCGGTACATGCCTCCGACCATAAAAGTAATAATGAAAATGATAATTTTAATGTGAACTCTTCAATTCTAAAATATGGAAAGAAACTGATGGAATGCCAAATATTTTTGAAAGATGGAAGCTCACAACTTCACCGCAAACCAACCAAACCATGTAAAGCTGCATAAATCAATAAAAGAAACCCATAAGACCCTACATTATGAAAGGATGTAGAATTATTGGACGGTTAGCACGGTAAGCTCTAGCATAAAACTCAGGGAAGTGAGAAAATAATGCCATTTCAAAATCAAATCAAAACTTAGTGTACATGTTCACATACATGAATATATATATGTATATAAGATGCTGGGTCAGGGAATATTGTTTAGCATGAAATTTAAAATTATTAACCTAGACTGCATAAATCTAACTGTCCTAAGGGTACCCACGAGATTTATGGGTTAGGCTCCCTCCACTGGAAGGGCTCCAGTACGTGTTAGCTGCACGAACCGAAGAACTCCCAAGAAGTTACAAGGAATCTACGACCCCAACCATTCCATAATATATATAAAGTGTGAACTATTCACGTGACCACCAAAGCCCAATGCCGGCAAATGTGGTTTCCAGTATCCATCACACCGGGACCTCCACCTTCACAGCGAGCTACACAACCCTCTTTAAGAGAAAATTAAAACATTTACACATTACCCATCCATTTAACCAAGGAGTCAACCATTTAGGCATTTACTGAATGGTATCATAATACCAATTAACTATGTTGCAAGACAATTCCATTATGCCAAACAAAACCAATTAGCCATAAGACTTCAAAGTTTCAATTTGAAATCAATCCATGGACACCAAGGCCTTTCAAAACTATTTTATCTGTTTAGCCATTAAATCAATGCAATAGTTTAGTAAAGTATGAAAAACCATGTAATTGTCCATATTTCTAAACCAATTATGCAAGTGGGTTGAGATTGTTACAAATTCCAAACCAAAATCCATAATTTTGGGGGGAATCCACAACCACCATCCCATCCACATATTCATATCAAAAAACATAAAATAAAGCATGAATACCAAATTCAAAACCATGGGGAACCAACCAAGTATCAACCATTCAAAACCCTCAACCCATTATTCAAAATCCAATAATTTAATTTACATAAACCACGATTAAACACATGATTTTTATAAAATAAATTTTTGAAAAGAGATATATGCCTGAAAATACCAAGAATTTGGAGAATAATCCTCACTTTAAGCCCTAGATGACCAACCCTTAGAAACCCTAGCTTTGTTCTTGACTTGGGAATTTAAGAGAGAAGAGTTATATTTTTTATTTATGTAATGAAAGATAATAAGTCCCCTAGTGTATTTAGGTCGTAGAAACATAGTGGGATAAGATAAAATGACACATTTTCCCTTAATAAAAATGGGAAGGAATTATTACTCCCAATCTCTATGGGTCACGTGACGACTCGTGGTTACTGGTCATGAGTCATTTCTTAGATGCGTAGTCTGGAAAATGACTCAGGGCCACCATACTAGTGTGATGATAAGTCATACCCTATGACTTTTCACCATTCATCATGACTCGTGACTCCTAATCATAGCCTATGTAGAGACTTGTTACATTACACTAGTTTGGTCATGAGTCACCCCCTTACGACTCATGACCATTCCTTATGACTCCTAAGGTCCTAATATTGATCAAGGTATAAACATCAGATAACCTTACTGATTGGAATACGACTAGTACCATAAGACCCATAACAAGTGACTACTACTCGTCACTTGGGTTGTTGGTTGAGCAGTGAGCTCATTCACAGGGAAAATTTCAAATTTTGAAACTTGGGGTATTGGATTACCCCCCTCCCCCCCAAATAATTCATCCACAAATAAGGTATCAAGGAACCCATTACCATGAATACAAGATAGAATGCAACAACAACACTATGAACAAAACCCAAAAGGCGACAAGAGTGAAAAAGGAACCCATACCCGAAACACTTCCATCCAATGTAGGAAACAAGAACAAATAATTGGAATTTATGTCCTCTTCAACTTCCCAAGTAGCTTCTTCCACCTTTATATTAATCCAAAGGACTTTCACCAAATCTACATCCTTAGTTATTTACCTACGAACTTGCTTATCTAAGATCTCAACTAAGATTTTCTTATAGGAAAAAGAATCCAAAATACTGACATCCTCTATAGAGACAATCAAAGAAGTATCACCCACACACTTCTTTAATTTTGACACATGGAAAATTAGATTAATAAAACCCAAGCTCGCTGAAAACTCTAATTCATAAGTAATATTCTGAACTCTCCTCAAAATTTGATACGATCCCACATAATAGGTGTTGAGATTCCCTTTCTTCCCAAATCAAATCACCTGATTCATTGGAGAAACCTTTAATAACACCAAATCACCTACACCAAACTTCAACTCCCTTTGACTCACATCCGCATAATATTTTCAGCAACTTTGAACAATCTTAAGTCTCTCTCTAATAACTTTCACCTTCTCCATAACTTGGTGAACCAAGTAAGGACCAAAAACCTAGTCTCACCAACCTCAAACCACCTAATAGAAGACCTACACCTCTAATCTGATATGGATTTATAAACCCCAGTGTTATTATTCGGGCTTATTTAGCCTTGTTTTAAGGACTTCTGGTGTGTTTAGTGTGTTAATATTGATATAATTGAGCATATACGTGTTTAATTATGTTATTAAAATTTTTAAGGTGTATCTCAAACAATTTTGTACTTAATTTGGTCACTAAGAGTTCAAATGAGAAAACTAGTGTTACTAGCTTGAGCTAGGTGTTGTTCTAGTTGATCTCGATGAGCTCTAGTGAGTGTAATGAGTTGATAATGTTATTATAGTGTAATTATGTGTGTAAAAATATGTTTATAGTGTTAAATATTCAATTGGATAAAGACGAGAGTCAAATAATAAGTTAAAGATCAAAGTGGGCAAAACTAGTTTTTAGCTTAAGTTTCTAGTTCATTGTCTTAAATGTTTTGTTGTTTTGAGTTTTAATCTGTGGTGTTTGATGCAATAGGATTCATGGTGAGTTAATTATAATGATATATGGATTATTAAAAATCTATTAATCAAGTGGAAATAACACCACAAGGGTTGGTATGGAAGGAAAAATGCTTAAGACAAGTTTAGACGTCAAACGGACTTTCCAGTATGTCTCTGCGATAGAGGGGCAACACACACCAATAGAACGACGTACACCCCATTTCATGGGAATGATCAATTCACCACGAACCTCATTACCTAGGAATAACAAGGGCGCCGAGGACCCCAATCCACCGATAGCTAAATTTTCTTCCTATAAATAGGATAATTAAACTTGATGTTATACACCTTAGACGACTTTGAAACTTGGATAGGGGATGTAAAACACTTAAAATAGGTTTTTTATTTCTTTAATTTAGTTTATTTATGGATTTTTATCATGTATTCATTTATCTTAATTATGGTTATGTCCATGAGTGGCTAAAAGCCTCCTTTTCGGGGTTAAGGCCAAGATAATAATTACTATTGATTTGAATTGATTTGGTTTTGATTGGTTATCAGATTTGGTTGTTTATTTATCCCTATTATATCTATTTTAAGGATTCACGACCCTTAGAATACATCTATTATCATCTTATAAGCCTAGGAGGAGGAATAAGAGGATAGGACATGGTGGCAAATATAGCAAGGTTCTTATTTTTTTATAAAATAAGGAATTTGAATTAGCATCTAGGATAGGGATATACCTAGAAGCCTTGTTTGTTTCACTTGTAGGATTACATGTTAATGCATCTAAATGGATTATTGCATCCCCGTTCAACGATGTAGTTGTAATGTCCATTTAGGTAGAAAATTAGAGAATCAGGAGACTATGATCATACTGTAAACCCCGCGAATCAACAAAAAAGATAAGTAATCTCACCAATGAAGTTTAATATCATAGTATGATTGTTCATAGTTCTTTAACCCAGTTTTCATTCTTATTGATTGTCCAAGCCATTTATTTTTCTGCATTGTTTACTTTAGTTTTCAAATTCCAAACTCATTTGATTTCCTTTGCACCACTTTAATCTCAATAGTGAATTAGAATTGGATAGTTGCTTAAAACTAGTCCCTGCAGGATCAATAGTTGGCTTCTAAAGGGTCACTTTACTACTTAGTGAGAGTACGTACACTTGCGTGTGCACTTGGACGCAATAAGTTTTTGGCGTCATTGCCAGGGATTGTAAATTGACAACTATTTTATTTTTAGTTTTACTTTTTATATTTCTGTGGTGTTTTTATGCTTGGTATTGGTATTGAATTGACAGAAAATAGGTTTGCAGACTAGTATGCTAGTAAGGGATATGGAATTGGTTGAACCAAGCCCCAAACCCGAGCAAAATTTTCACTAATTGGGGAAAAAAACATTACTTCTCTACCGCTTCCCGCAAATTCAAGAGGAATAAGACAATCCTTCTCTTATGGCTGAAGATCCATCAATCTGCAGGATAGTTTGCAAAGTGGCAATCCCACTTCCAATGAATTTGACCTCCCCTTTTCAAAAATCGGCTACTGAAGGTAACTTTGAGATAAAACCGAACATGGTGAAGCTTTTGCTCAGCAGTGTATAGTTTATAGGGATTTCACGTACAAATCCACAAGCCTACCTGTGTATCTTCTTGGAGATCAGTGACACATTTATCCCTACGGGTGTGTCAACTAACTATGTTAGGCTAAAACTTTTCCCCTTTTCACTACTGGGGGTAGTGAAGAATTGGTTGAACATTGAGCTGTCAAGTTTAATCACAACTTGGGATGACCTAGCTCGAAAATTCCTCATCTGATTCTTTCTATCTGGTAAGACTGCGAGACTGCATAGTGAGATTGTGAGCTTCGAATAGAGGCTAGATAAGACTTATATAATGCGTGAAAGAGGCTCAAAGCTATTCTTTGAGACTATACACATCATTAGTAGTCCAATAAGGTACTAGCTCACACTTTTGTTGAGGCACTTGATCACAACACAAAATTTTGCTAGATTCATCTATAGGTGGTAAAGAATTGGAATAGACGTATGATAAGCTATACACCTTATTGAACTACATTGCACAAGGGAATCCTAGTGGTATGCTGACTCAAGAAGTTCTCCAAAGATGGTTGTAGGTGTGTTGGAGGTGGACCAATTTACTGCTATACCAACTTAGATTAATGTACTACAAAATCAGTTAAATACTCAGCTCAGCCATATAAAATTAGGGGTTACATAGCGTGCAACAACAACTAATGTAATTCATCAGATAAGTACTTGGTGTGAAGTTTATGGAAATAGTGGTTATTTTGCAATCATGTGTGGTGAAAATACTGAGTTAGGAATTTGTATGTTCAATTCTCAAACGTCAAATTATGGGAGCTCCTACAATCAAAAGTGGAAAACTCAGCCACCAATTCCATCATGGAACTACAAACAGCAATAGGTTTAAGGGAATCAGGCCACGACTCAAACTAGTAATATGGAAGAGTTGCTGAAACAAATTATAGCTACTCAAGTACAATTGGCAGCAGATATGGAGAGCCAATAGATGGTTAGAAAGAACTTAGAGATGCAGATCGGTCAGTTGGCAAGAACGCAAAATCCTATGCCTCAAGGTGGTTTGCCAAGCAATACCGAATCTCCTAAGTAAGTGATGGAAAACACTTTAAGGAATGGTAAAGATATAAAAGAAGAACCTCGAAATACAACTAAGGAGGTTGATGAGAAGATAGTTCCTAAGAAGGTAGATGACAAAGTTGCTGAAAATTCGAGGAAGCCTGAGTACTCGAAAACCAAAGTTGCTGAATAGGTGAAGCAGTGACTACCATCACCTTTCCCATAGAGGCTTATAAAAGCAAAGGAGGAAGCGTGATTCAAGAAGTTCTTTGACATGTTCAGAGAGCTTTACATTAACCTCCCTCTTTTAGATATTTTTTAAGGAATGCCCAAGTATGCTAAGTACTAGAAGGACGTGGTCACTAATAAAGTTAAGATGTAGGATATTGAGATAGTAGCACTCACTGATGAGTGCAGTTCTGTGGTGATGCAGAAGGTGCCCAAAAAGCTAAAAGACCCTGGAAGTCTTACTCTCCCTATTTAAATTGGAAACAATGAGGTGGTATACGCACTTAGTGATTTAGGGACAAGTATCAACTTGATTCCCCTCTCCTTATTCAATACTTTGGGCTTAGAGAAGTTGAGACCGAGCTTTGTGATACTCCAATTGGCAGGCCAGACCCTAGCCCATCCTGAAAGAATCATAGAGTATGTTCTCATCAAGGTTGGTAAGTTTAGTATTCCTGCTGATTTTATTATTTTAGATTTTAGGCAAATAAAAGAGTGCCAGTCATCTTGGGACATCCATTCTTGCTGACAGAAGGAGCATTGATAGATATGAGAGAGGGCATGCTCACAGTGAGGTTGGATGATTAAGAGGCGGTTTCCAAAGTATACAAACCCCTTAACATATGATCCCACTACAAAGATTTATGTATGATTATATTGATTAAAGGGGATAAGTGTGGCGTAGTGGAGTTTAGTCCACCAAAGACCTCTTTGGACTTTCTCATTGAGTGGCCTAAGCCACAAATACCTTAGTCCAAAATGATGCAGATTGATAATCCTGAAAAGGCTATTATTAAGAGAGTCGTTGACCTTGAGAGTTCACAGTCAAGAGGTAAGAAATGAATAAGAAGATGGCCACCAAGTAGGAGGAAGAGCATGAAGGAAAATGGATGAGTCAAAGATTGAGTTATGCCGCAACACTAAATGAGGTGCTTCTTAGGAGTCAACCCAAGTTAAGGTAGGTTTTATTTTTCCGTATTTTTAGTTTTATTTCACTAGTTTTTGTTTTTGTTGAGTCACAGGTTGATGAAAAGTTTGAGTACCAGAAAACCTGAGCTAAGAAGTATGGCGAAGACTAAATGTGGGGTCCTCAGACCCTCTTGATATATAAAGATGCTACTAGCTAGACCTAGAGACCTCAATGGGTATTTCTATCTCTACTTTAGAGTATACATTGAGGACAAAGTAGATTTTTAAGTGTGGGGTGGGGAAATTCCTATTTTTAGGAGTAATTTTAAATTCCCCATTTTTAGGAGTAATTTTAATTTTTTTTATTTTAGGAGTAACTAGGATGTTATTGTTAGTGTTATGTGTGATTACATGATGCAAGTGTTTCAAATGTACAGAGCATGTTGATTATGTGAATTGCTACTTTTGAGACTCCTGGGCTCATGATTATGACTCTTGTACTTGTTAGCTTAGTGATTGAATTCTTGCTTCTGTTTGGTTAAGAGTATATAATAATCCTACTTAAGTTGAGCATGTGTCATATGTGTGTGAGGTGTTTGTATATTATTTATTGCACTTGATGTCTAGAACTTGCCTTATGTGTATGCAAAGCAAAATAAAGTGTGTGGGTTTAGGAGATGATATAGGCATTTCTTTGATAGCCTTGTTTCATACCTTTTTTTGACCTACCCCTGTGCATAATCCTAGCTAACCCCATTGAGCCTTTAGCGTATTCTTTGGTAGCCTTATATGTAGCATGTATCCCTTTCTTTGACTGACCTTAATTTTATCCAAAGCTCCTAAGCACTTTAGTTAAAAATTAATTAAGTTAAGGAGTTGAAATTCAAAAAGGAAAAGGTGAAAGTAAAATCCCAAAGAAACATTTTTTGGTTTTGAAAATTGGATATGTATTGTGGTTGCGAGTTGTGTAATAAGAAGAATAGATATTGTTTAAACTGAATAATGTGTACATAGAATACTTCTACTATATTTTATGTGAATGAGTTTAATGAGATGGGGCAAAACAAAATATAGGGGTAGACAAAAGTGGTGGAAATTTGTTGTTAGAGGTGAATTAAATGAAAAGTGTGATGTATTAAACTTCTTAGGGAAGATAGTCAATATTATTGGCCAAAATAGTTGCTACCCATCCCTTATCCTACATTATAACCCTTAAAGACCTACTTGATCCTGAGATTTATCATTCTGCTATTAGTTTAGTACTACACTAAAGGCAAGACTGTGGTTCATCTTGTGTAACTTGTGAATTCCTTGTGAGAGTGAGCGTAACTTGATTCTTATACCAATTATGTGAAAACTGCATCTATGCATGTGAGTGATTATGGGTAAAAATCTCATGGTGAGGGAACATGTTTGATGATAGTTGGATGAATTATATGATGTCTTTGATAGAACAATATGTGTGATTTTTCCAACTAGCTGAGTCAATTCTTGAGGCTAGGATGTTTTGGAGTAGTGTTTTTGAACTTTTAGTACATAACATGCTTAGTGTAGAAACTTGCCTTTTGTGTAGTTATTATAGTAATAGCTTGAGTTTCTTGATTGTAGTAGAAGTGTAGAGTCACCCCATCTTATGATGCTTAGAGTAAATAGTTGTTCGAGGACGAACAAGGCTTTAAGTGTGGGGTGGTGTTCTGAGGAGGATTTATACACTTCAGTGTTATTATCCGTGCTTATTTAACATTGTTTTGAGGACTTCTTTTGTGTTTAACGTGTTAATAATGATATAAGTTAGCATACAAGTGTTGAAGTACGCGATTACAATGGTTAAGGGGTATTTCAAAAAAGTTTGTACTTAAATTGGTCACTTAGAGTTCAAATAAGAAAACTAGTGTTACTAGCTTGAGTGGATGTTGTTCTAGTTGATCTCGATCAAATATAGTGAGTGTAATGAGTTTATAAGGTTATTATTGTGTAATTATGCTTGAAAAAATGTGTTTATAGTGTTCAAGATTCAATAGTTTCAAGCCGAGAGTCGACAATAAGTTAAAGATCAAAGTGGGCAAAACTAGTTCTTAGCTTAAGTTTCTAGTTCATTGTCTTGAATGTTGTGTTGTTTTGAGTTCTAATAAGTGTTTTTTGATGCTATAGGATTATTGGTGAGTTTATTATTATTACATATGGATGATTAAAAAGCTTTAAATCATGGGGAAATAAAACCACAAGGCTTGGTATGGAAGGACAAATGCTTAAGATAAGTTTAGACGTCAAACGGACTTTCCAGTGTGTCTCCGCGATAGAGGGGCGCCGCGCACTCCATTCCCTAGGAATGACTAGAGATACACACACCCAATTACATGATAATGACCAAGGTTCTATGGGAATCACTTCCTAGGAATGAAAAGGGCGCTGCGGACCCTATTCCACTAAAGACCAAATTTTCCTCCTATAAATAAGACACTTAAACTTGATGTATACACCTTGGATGATGTTGAAACTTGGAGAGGGGATGGAAAACACTTCAAATAGGGTTTTTATTTCTTTAGTTTAGTTTATTTATGTATTTTATCATGTATTCATTTATCTTGATTACTGTTATGTCCATAAGTGTCTAAAAGCCTCCTTTCTTGGGTTAAGGCCAATAATATGATTGGTATTGCTTTGAATTGATTTGGTTTTGATTTCTTATCATATTTGGTTGTTTATTTATCCTTGTTATAACTGTTTTAAGGATTTGCAACCCTTATAATACATCTATTATTGTCTTGTGAACCCAAGAAGAGGAACAAGAGGATAGAACATGGGGGCAAATAGAGTAAGGTTCTTATTCTTTTATAAAATAAGAAATTTGAATTAAAGTCTAGGATAGGGATATACCTAGAAGCCTTATTTGGTTCACTTGCAGGATGACATCTTAATGAATCTAAATGGACTATTACATCCCTTCTCAACGATGTAGTTGTAATTTTCATTTAGGTAGAATATTAGAGGATCCAAAGACCATGATCATACTATAAACCCCGTCAATCAACAACAAAGATAAGTAATCTAACCAATGAAGTTCAATAGCATAGTATGATTGTTCATTGTGCTTTAACCGTGGGTTTCATTCTTATTGATTGTCCAAGCTATTTATTTTTTCGCATTGTTTGCTTTACTTAAGTTTTGTAATTCCAAAATTGTTTGATTTCCTTTTCAGTGATTTAATCTCAATAGTGAACTAGAATTGGATAGTTTCTTAACACTAGTCCCTATGGTATCGATACTTGGCTTCTAAACAACCACTTTACTACTTCGTGAGACCACGTACACTTGTGTGTGCACTTGGACGAAACAACCTCCTACCATAAAGGGCCTCAAAAAGAGTCATCCCAATACTAGAGTGATAACTATTATTATATGTGAACTCAATAAGAGGTAAGTGATCCACCCAAATTCCCTTAAAGTCAATCACAAAAGATCTTAGCAGATGTTCTAAAGTCTGACTGACCCATTCCACTTATCCATCCATTTGAGGGTGGAAAGTGGTGCTAAGGTTCAACTTGGTCCCCAAACTTTTCTGAAACAAACACCAAAAGTTAGAAGAGAATTGCGTACCTCAATTTGAAATGATGGACACTGGATCTCCATGCTACCTAACTATCTCCTCAATGAACAACTTTGCATAATCCTCTCCAGAAAGTAGTCCTCATAGGCCAGAAGTGAGCCGACTTAGTCATCCTATCCACAGTGATCCAAATAAAATCATACTAATTATGAGACCACAGAAGACCCATAATGAAATCCATATTGATCATATCCCATTTCTACATGGTCAAATCAATCTCTTGAGACATACCACTAGGCCTCAAGTGCTCAACCTTCACTTGTTGACAAACCATACACTTAGCCACATCCCTTTTCATATTGTTCCACCAATAGATTTTCTTCAAATCATGATACATTTTTATTGATCCAGGTGAACTGTATACTTCAAATCATGAGCCTCAGTCAAAATCCTCTCTTGCAGCCCATTAACATTAGCAACACATAACGTACCTTGATATCTGAAAATACTATCACCTCCAATCTCAAAAGCCATAACCTTTTGTTGTCCCGCATTATCCTTGATCTGCATAGGAATAGGATCCCAAGATTGCTTCTACTTCACCTCAATACCAAGAGATGATTTAACCAATTCTTTCACAATTACCCCTCCATCCTCAGAATCCAAAAGATAAACTCCCAAGTTACCTGGCCGATAAATATCTTTCACCAATCCTCGCTTCTCCTCATCTACATGAGATAAAAATAACCAAGGAAAACCTGCTAAGAGCATCAACAACCATATTAGATTTACCTGGATGATAGTGAAGACTCATATCAAAGTCCTTTAGCAACTCAAGCCATCGCCTCTGCGAAAGATTCAACTCCTTTTAAGTAAACACATATTGCAAGATCTTATGATATAAATAGATGTCTGCATGCACCCCATATAAATAATAGCACCACATCTTCAAAGAAAAAACCACATCCGCCAACTCCAAATCATGTGTTGGATAGTTCCTTTCATGAACCTTAAGCTGCCTAAAAGCATAGGCCACAAACCAGGGTCAATATTGGCGCAGATGTCAACTTATCCTTTAGCTTCTCAAAGCTACCCTCACATGCATCAGACCATAAGTAACTTCACCTTTTTCTGAGTTAACTTCATCAATGAAGTAGCAATAGATAAAAAGCCCTCCACATACCTCCTATAAAACCCATCCAAGCCCACAAAGATTCAAATATAAGTTGGAGTCGTGGGATTAGGCCACCTCTTAACCGACTCACCTGTCTGTGGATCCACATTGATCCCCTTGCTAGAAACAACATGCCTAAGGAATGTCAAAGAATTATCCAAAACTCACACTAAGAAAACTTAGCGTACAACCTTTGATACTTAAGGGTCTACAATACAGTTCAGAGGTGATTGGCATGATCCTTCTCACTCTTAGAATACACCAAGATATCATCAATGAAGACAATAACAAACAAGTCTAAAAACAGCCTGAATACCCGATTCATAAGATCCATAAAAGGTTCCGGAGCAACAGTCAATCCAAATGACATAACCAAGAACTCAAAGTGACCATACCAGGTTTAAAAAGTAGTCTTGGGAATATCACCCTCCCTAATCTTTAACTGATGACACCTCAAATAAAGATCAATCTTAGAGAAGCATCTAACACGCTGAAGCTGGTTAAAGAGATCATCTATCCTAGGAAAATGGTACTTATTCCTCATCATCACCTTATTCTATTGCCGATAATCTATACACATTTGAATGACCCATTTTTCTTTTGCACGAAAAGCACAGGGGCACCCCATGGAGAAACACTAGGGCGGATTAAAACCTTATCAAGAAGATCCTTTAAATACTCTTTTGGCTCATTTAACTCAGTCGGAGCCATTCTATAAGGAGGAATAAAAATAGGGTGGATATTCGATTGAAGATCTATCTCGAAGTCTATTTCCCTATCGAGAGGAATACCATGAACATCCTTGGAAAACACTTTAGGAAATTCATTTACCATGGGGACAGATCGCAAAGAGGGAACCTCAGAACTAGAATATTTAACCCAAACCAAATGATAAAGACAACCTTTAGAAATCAACTTCCAAGCTCTAAGATAGGAAATAAACCTCCCTTTAGGCACTAAGAAAGTCCCATCGCATTCTAATTCCATTCATTAGGGAAATGGAAACTGACCTCTCGGGTCCTAGAATCCAAGGAAGCATGACACGAATAAAGTCGATCCATCCCTAAGATCACATTAAAAATCCATCATATTAAGTTCTACCAAATCCATAAATGTCTCCCTTTGAAAGATAGACACCACACAACTCCTATAGATCCTTCTAGAAACTATAGAATCACCTACCAGAGTAGACACAAACAAGGGGGTCAAAAATATTTTGGGGACCAAAACCAAAATGCACAGCCGTATATGGGGTCACATAGGAAAGGGTAGACCCCAGATCAAATAAATAATACATATCCTAAGAGAAGAGTTGTGATGTACCAGTAATAAAGTTAGGGGATGCATCAGATTCCTGATGGGTGGCAAGAAAATAGAGATAATTTCGGCCAATGTCAGTACCAAAAGTAGCACCCTTTAGTGTAGAAGATGAAGAGTTGGAGACTAGAACTTTATTAGACCCAATGGGTAATTTATCCGTAGGTCCATCCTGATTTATATGACCAAGCTGATGATAATTAAAACACTGATTTCTCCCTTCATTATAATACCCTTAGTGAAGATGATCGCAAAATCTACAAAGAGGATATGGTGGGGCTGACTAAGCTCCATTATCCTGAGACTGGGCACCCTGTGCCTTAGTAACACTACTTGTCTAAAATCAACGATCACCAAATAGATTAGGATAAGGAGCACTAGCCAAAGAAAATAAACCAGAGTTTCACCAAGTTTTGTTTTTGCTCTACTGCCTACTATCCCTTTCACTATTCTGCTGAACCCCACCCTGCTCTAAATACATGAACTTCTTATTCTGCGTTTCTCCCATCTTGGCCAGCTTTTTTTCTCATGCTCAACTTATTGTATATAAACCATAAGCCTGGAGATATACATATCATCATTCAACATTGCAGGCTTACACTCCAATACCAAGTCACAAGATAAACCTAAAGAAAACTTCCCCATTTTATCCATCATACTAGACACCAACTCTAGATCATAGTGAGACAACTAATGGAATTTAAAGAAATACTCTTTCACACTTATCCTACCCTGCCTCAAGTTTACAAACTCTTCTGCCTTAGCTTCCCTCAACTCCTAAGGAAAGCAATGATAAAAATAAGCACCATAGAACTCCTTCCATATTTCCTGCTCAACATCTTCTCCCCTCGACTGCTCTAACTCATTATACCACTAATATGCTACATCATTGTTGATATGTAACAAAATCCACATCCTCTACATCAGTAGCGTGCATCACCCTAAATAACTTCTCCATCTCATCAATAAACCCTTAAGGATCATCCTCAACCTTAGAGCTAGTGAAGGTTTGGGGATTCAACCTCATAAACTTTCCAACTTGACTAACCTCAAAATAACTCACAGTAGCACCAATAGGACTAAAATGACGAGACTAGAATATCACCAACCAAGTAAGAAGATGAATAGATCGACGAAATTTTGTATTAGAGATATCTCTTTGAGGTGACTGATCATGAGTTTCACTAATTGGAGAAAGATTAGTGGAGATTAATGAAACCCCTACTGGAGCAGCACAATCAGGAGCACGGAACCTAGATCAAGTTCGTACTCCATAGGCAAGGCGAGTCCCCTTCACATTACCCTCATTTGGGGAAGAGGTGCCAATAGAGTTTCTACGAGCATCAGATCTTCGCAGAGGCATGATTTGAAAGGCGAGCAAATTAGGAATTAGAAAAATGCCACGACCCTAGACTCTGTTGACCAAAATAAAACACAATAAAGGGAAACATTCCTAATTACTTTGTTGTCTCCCCCTTATAAGTTTTGCATGCTACACAACCATAAAAGGGACTTTACTCAAAATGGCTTTGTGGAAACCCAACGACCCTGAACCTGTGCTCTGATACCAAGCTTGTTACAACCCAATCCCCGACCTAGTCTTTATGGGTATCTCAAGTCTACTAAAAACCGAAGACCAACCCCATAGCGTTCCCAATCCAAATATAATCTAAATAATAGCAATCGGAAGATAAACAGGTAATAAAGATAAACCAGTTAATGTAACTCAAGAATAAGCTCTAAGAGTTAACAACACCATCTAACCCACACACATTGTCTACAAAAGTCTCTAAACCAATCTGAATATTAAACAAAGTCGGTATATGCTCCCGACCATGACAATGATAATGACAATGATAATGTTAATGTGAACTCTTTAATTCTAAAATATAGAAAAAAACTGATAAAATGGCCAAGCTTTCTATAAGATAGAAGTTTATCTCTTCACTGCAAACCAAT
Organism: Capsicum annuum; assembly: GCF_002878395.1. Lineage (NCBI taxonomy): Eukaryota > Viridiplantae > Streptophyta > Magnoliopsida > Solanales > Solanaceae > Capsicum > Capsicum annuum. The sequence goes on along the minus strand of NW_025893708.1, from coordinate 793,726 downwards.
CAATGAACCAGACAACGTAACACTGCACAAACAACAAAAGAAACCCCTAGGACCCTATATCATGAAAGAATGTAGCATTTGGAGATAGTTAGCGGGGTGAGCGCTAGCATATAACTCAGGGAAAGGATAAAATAATGCCATTTCAAAATCAAATCCAAACTTAGTGTACATATTCACATACATGTATGTATATATATATATATAAGATATTGGGATAGGGAACAAGGTTTTGCATGAGATTTAAAATCATTAACCTAGACAGTATAGCTCTAGTCATCCTAAGGGCACCTATGACCTGTATGGGTTCGGCTGCCCCCACCAGAAGGGCTCTAGTGTGTGGTAGTTGCACGAACTAGAAAAATCCAAGAAAGGGCCCGGGAATCCACAACCCCAGCCATTCTAAAATATATATATAAATTCTGAACTATGCACATGACCATAAAGGTCCCTACCCCTGCAAACGTGGTTTCCAGTATTGGTACCCCCAAGACCTCTACCTTTCTTGATGAGCTACACAACCCTCTTTAAGCTCAAATTAAAATATTTAGACATAACCCATCTATTTAACCAAGTATTCATCTATTTAGGCATTTATCGAAGGGTATCATCTTACCAATTAATTATGCTTGCAAGCCAGTTCCATTATGCCAAACCAAATCAATTAGCCATAAGACTCTAAAGTTCTAATTTAAAATCAAACCATCGCCACCAAGGCCTTTCAAAACCATTTTTATCAGTTTATCCATTAAAGCAAAGCAATATTTTAGTAAATTATGCAAAATTATGTAATTGTCCATATTTCAAAACCAACTATGTAAGTGGGTTAGGGTTAGTACCAATTCCAAAAAAAAACCCATAATTTTTGAGAAATCCAAGACCACCATCCCATCCACCATACCCATGCACATATTCAAATCAAAACCATAAAATAAAGCATGATTAACAATTTCAAAACCATGGGAAAACCAACCAAGTATCAACCTTTCAAAACCATCAACCCATCATTCAAAACGTAACAATTTAATTTATATAAACCATAATTATACATATTTTCATAAAATAAATTTTAGGAAAGAGATATATGACTGAAAATACCAAGAATTCAAAGAAGAATCCAAACTTTGAGCCCTAGATGACCAACCTTTAGAACCCTAACATGACTCGAAGCAGGGCCTTGTCGTAATGGGCTTCCCAAGTCCAACCAGGACTGGAGACCACCTCCATTACCCAACCCAACCGATCTATGCACATCCTGTGTCAGATGAATTCCAAATATATAACAAGATAACATTATTGCATAATTTAAGACTTTATGATAGGTCATATCTGTGACCACCCAAATGAGTCCAACCATCTGATACCCAACCGATAACCAATACCAACCTAACCATAACCATATGAGTTCCATAATAATTATATAATCTCAAAATAAAAGAGAATGGAACATCCAATAATACAGTTAACTGGTATCAGCCCCAATACCAATGCCAATACTAAGGATGATACCCCTACCGATCCCGCTTATTCTAACCTATAGTAGTTTTATAAAAGCTTCTAACCAAAAGAATACCAAAATCCAACTGGGACATGCCCCAACCATATCCAAAACAATATCCATAAATAAATTAAAGTATGAAATAAAATCTATGAAATAAAGCCTTTCAAAAAGATGAAAGCTCACCACTTCAATCCAATAGCTAATCCTGAAGTCCGATCGCTAAGTAGGAGGAGTAGAACGGTCGAATCATACATAACATGGGGATACAGCCGCCTGAATAAGGGTTAGCGAATGATGATAGCATAAACTTAGGATAAGAATAAAATAATGCCATTTAACAAATCAAGTAAACCATCCATATGTGTAAAACTATACATACATATATATAACCATTCCTGGAAAGGGAACCGAGTTTAGCATGCTTTTAAAACCATTATTCTAGGTATGTGTAGCTTAATCGTACTTAACCACCCATGGGCTATATGGGTTCAGTGCAACCCCCTGAACAAGCCTCGATGTGTGAAGCCGCACAAACAAGAGATACCATAAGAGTAAAGGATTCCCAAGTACCCTTCACCCTCAATGATACATATGTACAGTGTACTTAGAGTATTCCTGTGTACCTTGTAGTATCATATAAGGTGACCATAGACTATCCATCATATCAACAAACATAAGTTTCTAGTGTTCGTCCGTTGGACTCCTACCTTCACAGTTAGCTCTCACACCCTGCCTTTATTGCCCAATTAAAACTATTTCTAACCAACCAATCCATTGTTATTAACTGAGGCTATACATGGTGGTATCTTAATACCAACTCTAACATGTAAGAATTGTCCCTAGCCAAAACTTTTTGAGATCAAGGAATTCCAATGTACCCATAGATCACATTATCCAATTAACTTGGGGGAGTCCCATGTACCCCACAAGTGTTCCATTATTATGATTACTTAGGGGATTCTATTGTTCCCCACAAGGATGATTGTTAAACACAAAACCATTCTATTTTGACCATTCCAAATGATTTAGCCATTTAGGGTTCCATTACTAAGTTTAAACCATGCATAAGTTCCATTAAAAATCCAATAATGTAGTGAAAACATTCTCATAAGCATTTTATCGAACACATTGGGGGCATAGTATTTCCAAAACCGAATCCAATTACCAAATATCCATTCCCAAACAACCAATTATCTAAAACTACCATTAAATCCTATAAAATCATAATTAAAACATGGAAAAACCATAACAAAGCATTTATAACCAAAATCACCAAATTATATTTGAAAATCCAAAACCATACAATAATCAAGCCATGAAAACATTATATAAAGCCATGCCTTTTGTTGGAACTAATATTATGGGAAGAGAACATGCCTTAAACCAAGAAGATGATGGAGAGACATCACCAACACAAGCCCCAAATTAATCCTTAAAATGAAACCCTAGCTTCCTTTGCCCAAGAACTTTAAAGAGAATTAGAGAGGGGTTTTTTTAAATGTTAATAGAATAATAAGACGAATAACCTCCCAAGTGAGTTTAAAATCCTGGGGCCTTATTAGGTTAAGTGGGGAAATGTCCAGATCGCCCTAACTTAAACTACACCAAAATACTGCTAGAGGGATACGACTATCCATACTAGTCATACCCTCCAATACAGTGAAACCCACCACTCATACCCAAGGCCATCTCCCTTAGACCTAACATTGTCTAAGGTAAGACTCACCCTAATCCATGTCATATCTATGCATACGATTGGTACCCATAATCCATACCCTAGACAGAATAAAATCTAAAAAGGATTGAACAATGGCCACCTGCTTAAGGATTAGAAAGAGATTCATTCCTTTAGTTAGAGAGTTGAATGGAAGGGAAGTCCAGGAAGAAGAATACGGAAGTTAGAGACTACTTAGTCAGTAGATCTTAGACGAATGGGAACTGTGCAATCTATTAGTACAAAACTGGGTATTGAAGTCAGAGACTCTACTTATGCTTGTAGAGGGATGTAAGGAGTCCTTGGTACGACTCATACCCTGGTTTATGGCTCATGGTGAACCACTCGTACTCAGATATAACTTAGTCTACCCAGTCTAAGATTAAGTGAAGGAAATACCCAAACAAAATAACCTATCTCTACTAATATGACTCATACCACCCAAGTTGTATCTATTTTAAAAACCAGATCCAACTTACTAACCAATGCTGGTCAGTATATGACTAACCCATACTATTCATATCCCAGTGCATGAGTCATTTCCTCTAGTCGTATGCTTTCTAGTAACTAAAAATCCAGGAAATCTTTTAAGGTAGTAACTAAAAATCCAGGAAATTTTTTAAGGGCCAGAAACCCAGGGTGTTTTAGTCTCCCCAACTAGGAATAGTCATCCCCGAATGACGGAAAAGGTAGGGTAATCACAAGCATGATTTATTTGTATTATCAAGTATCAATCCAACCATTAATCGAGTTTTCAAACACAGATTCAAAGCTATTAATCTTTCCTATAACAAAGTTTGAAAACAAAACTATGTTGAAGAACACATACCTTTTGCATGAATCCAAAAGGTAGAAAATATATATAGATACTTAGACTTTATGTCCTCATCTGCTTCCCATGTAGCCTCTTCCACCTTGTCGTTCTTCCATAGAACCTTAACCGAGGTGACTTTCAAGTCACCCTCACATTGGTAATTCCTAAATATTTGATCATATAGATCAAACTATTTACTTAAACCTTCCAAACTTAAAACCAATTAAAAATCTTCAAACCACAAGTCCTATCATTATTTGCTAAACAATTTCTTCATCATAAGAATGGATTGAGTTAATTCACAATATTGAACCATCAGTCATAACTTTATTTGATATCCTTGAATCTAGATCTTGGGATATCTAGTCCAATAGGTATATTAACCACCATGATATTTTGTCCTAGGATTTAAACCAATTTTATTGAATGATCTCTCAACTCTGTATCTAGTTAGGCCTTTTGTAAGTGGGTCTGAAACATTATCCTTTGACTTTACATAGTCAATCATGATAATATCACTAGATAAAAGTTCTATAAAGGTATTATATCTCCAGATTATGATGAGATATATTATTCAAAATCATGCTCTGCCCTATGTATTACAGTTTAACTATCATAATGTATGCATACTAGTGCCAAACATTTAGGCTAATAGGAAATATCTTTCAAGAAATTTTAGTGCCATTCAACTTCTTCATCATCCTTATCTAAAGAGATAAATTAAGATTTCATTGTAGAGAGGATAATACTTTTCTATTTGGATGATTTTTAAGAAACCACTCATCAACTAAGAGTAAATACAACACGTTTACATAGTCCAATTTTGAGTTACTTTTACCTTCATTATTTGGAAGTGGAAAGCTCACATCTAACAAAGTCTTGATAATATCAAAATTCAAATACTTGAACTTGTCACGTACCTTCCTAATATAATGAGACTACGATAATACTAAGCCTTTTGGAGTTCTATGAATTCTTATTCCTATGATCATATCAACAACCCCAGGGTCTTTCATATCAATTATTTTTAGCATTCACTTAGTATTATTTATGTTAGGAATGTCTCCACTAATGATCAACATGTCATACACATACAAACTATTAATGAATTTGGGATTTGAAGTATTTTTCATGTTAACAAATTTATCACATTTATTTATCTTGAGTCCATTTTCCATCATGGTTTTGTGCAACTTTGCATGCCACTATTTGGGTACTTGTTTTTGTCCATAAAGTGACTTAACAAGTTTGCACACATTCCTATTTTTTCAGGAACTACAAAACCCTCGAGTTGTTTCATGTAAATTTCTTCCTCCAGTTTTCTATTTAAGAAAGTTATTTTCACATTTATTTGATGTATTTCAATACCATATATCATATCTAGTACAACCAACATCTTAATAGACGTTATCCTTGTTACTGGCGAGCATCTGTTGAAATAATCAAGACCTTCTTTTTGTCTAAAGCTTTTAACGTCAAGTTTTGCCTTGTATTTATCAATAGTTCCATCAACTTTCATTTTCATTTTAAAGATCCTTTTCAAATCTAAAGTTTTATTTTATGTATTAAGATAAAATAACTCCCAAATATGGTTGTTCAAGATTGAATCAATTTCACTAGTGACAACCTCTTTACAAATGGATGAGTCCATAGAAGACATTGTTTCTTTGAATGTTTAAGGCTCATTTTCAAGAAGAAATGTTATAAATCTAATTTCAAGGAATTCGATGTAATATGACATTTACTATGCCTTGTGATCTCTTAAGTAAGTAAATTCTCCTTTAGTTCATCCATCAATCGTATAGACCCTTCACTAGACAAATCATGTCTACTTTTATATGGATAAATATATTCAATGAACTCAAGATTATCTGATTTTATTATCATATTATCATGGATATATGAATGTTCAAATTTATGAATAAAAAATTGGCATGCTTTACTATTTGTAGCATGTCTAATGAAAATATGATCCATAGTTTTTGGCCCTATTTTCATCCTTTTGTGTATAAGAACTTGAACTTTGTCTAGACAACCCCAGACTATGAAATATTTCAATTCGCATTTCCTTCCTTTCCATTTCTCATATGGAATAGATTATGTCTTATATGAGTCACTGAATTGATTATTCGATTAGCTATAAGTATAGCTTTCCTCCATACATTTGTGGTAAAGCTGAACTTATAAGTAAGACATTCATTATCTCCTTCAATGTTCAATTTATCCTATTTGCAATTCTAGTTGATTAATGTGACTATGAGGAAGTATCATGATGGACAATTCCATCTGCAAAAGGATATTCATACTATCAAGCCCTATCACTTCTTATTATTTGAATCTTTTTATTGAACTACAGTTTTATGTTGCCTATATGCTTCTATTGTGTCACCCTTACTGTTTAGCAAATAAAACCAGTAATATATAGTGCAATTGTCAATAAAGTTATGAAATACTTTTTTCCACCATGAGATGTTGTTGGCTATATATCACAAATGTCTGTGTGAATTAAGTCTAAGGGATCAAAATTCCTTTCAACAAACTTATACAAATGCTTAGCATAATTAGGTTCAACACATATTTGACACTTTGGTTTATTTCACTCTAAGTTAGGAAAAACTTTCAAACTAATTAGTTTTTGCAAGGTCTTGCAATTGACATATCCTAAATACTCATGCCATAAATCATTTGACTCAAGTAAGAAAGAAGAACCAAAAATTTTATTCATATCAATAGCCATTGCATTGATCATAAGAAGGACCTCTATGAGGTAATATTTACCTACATACATATAATGCCTCATAAATTTTGATGATATTAGTTATGCCTGTAGAGATTCGAAAGCGAGTTATTTGGAGCTTAGAAACTTGAGAACATTGTCTTAGTTGCCAGGGAATTTTAAGGGGAAAGAAATGTAAGAAAAATATATTTTGGAGCCTAAATAGTATGCCTCCACACTTTCCCCGTACCATGAAGCAAGGGGATAAGTGACAAGACCAGAACTAGGCCTTGTCATAATGGACATCCCAAGTCCATCCAGGATCGAGGGCCACCTCCGTTACCCAACCCAACCTCAAAATATGCATACCTTGAGCTGGATGAATTTTGAATGCATAACAAGATAGCATTTATTACGATTCCAGACTCTGGATAGGTTTGTAACCGTGACTAACCCAAACAATTCAAACCATCAATTACCAACCACAACCATAACCAAACCAATATAAAAACCAAGTTCCTGTCCATATCATAATATAAAAGGATGGAACAATCATAAGGTTAGCCAAACGGTATTAGCCCCAATACCACTGTAAATACTAAGGCTAGCATTAATATCGACACCTCCCATTCCAACCCGTAGTAGTCACACAAAACCTCTAACTAAAAGAAAAATAATATCTGGTTGGGACATGCCCCCAACTATAGCTAAAACCAATATCCATAAAAAACTAAGTATGTAAAGACATCCATGATATGAAATAGAGCCTTCTGGAATATGAAAGATTACCACTTTAATCCAATAAATGATCCCAAATCCACTCACAAAGCAGGAGGATTAGAATAGTTGGTTCCTACATCGTGTGGGGATACAGCTGCTCGAAGACAGGTTAGTGGGTGAACGCTAATATAAACTCAGGATAAGGATAAAATAATGCCTCCAGTAAAACCAAGTAAATCAACCATATGCACACAACTATATATATATATATATACAACTATGTCTGGAAAGAGAGCCAAGTTTAGCATGCCTTTAAAACTATTAACTTAGGTAGGCATAGCGTAATTGTCCTAGAACTACCCACGGGCAATATGGGTCCAGTGCAACCCCCTGAACAGGCCTCGATGAATATAGCTGCATGAATTGGAGATACCATAGGAGTTTGGGATTCCCAATTACCATTCTCTATCCATGATACTTATGTACAAGTGTACTTAGAGGATTCCCATGTACCTCATAGTATCATATATAGTCGCTACGACTAACCCTTATATCGGCAAATAAGATTTTCTAATATTCGTCCATTGGACTCGCATATTCACGGTTAGATATAACACCCTGCCATTATTGACCATTTAAAACCATTACCATCTAACCAAACCATTATTCCATTATTATTAACCAAGGCAATGTGTAGTGGTATAATCATACCGACTATAGCTTGCAAGCAATGCTCTTATCCAACCTTTTTATGTAAAGGATTCACATGTATCCATAGATTACATTATCAAGTTAACTTGGGGGAATCCCATGTAGCCCACAAATATTCTATTATTAAGTTTACTTGGGGGAATCCTGTGTACCCCACAAGTGTTCATTATCATGTTTATTTGGGAAATTCCAACGTACCCCACAAGGATGTTTGATTAACCATAACCATGACCACCAAACCTTACCATTTAACCATTCCAAACCATTTAAACTATTTATACCATTTAGGGTTCTATTACCAAACCATTCCATGCAATAGTTCCATTAAAAATCCAATAATATAGTAAAAGCACTATGATGGGCATTTTATCAAACATGTTAGGGGCATAGTGTTTCCAAAACCAAATCCAATTACCAATTAACAATTCCCATGCAACCAATTGTCCAAACCACCATTAAAGCATCTAGTTACATAATTAAAACATGGGAAAACCATAATTAAGCATTTAATACCAAACCCCAACATATATTTGAAAACCCCAAAACCATACGATAATCATGCCATGAAAATATTGGATAAAACATGCCTATAGTTGGAACTAACAATGAGGGAGGACTACATGCCTTAGATTATGAAGATGATGGAGAGAAATCACTTGTACTAGCCCCAAATTAATCCTCTAGATGAAATCCTAACCTTTCTTTACCCAAGAGATTTAGAGAGAATTAGAGAGTATTTCTAAGTGTTTAAGATTAGAATAATAGGGTAAATAATGTCCCAATAGTGATATAAGTAGTGGGGCCTTATGATGTTAAGTGGGGAAATATTCAGATGACCCCCAACATAAACTACTTAGAAGTCCCGTAGAATGGTACGACTATTCTGTACCAGTCATACACTTCAATACGAGTGATACCCACCACTCGTACCCTAGACCTCTCCCTTGGACCCAACATTGTCCAATATACGACTTACCTAAACCAAGTCGTACACAACCATATGATCAGTACCCTTAAACCATATCCCTGGCAGAATAGAATCAAACAAATCTTGAACACGGTCTACCATATGAGTCAATGGTATGACTCGTACCCTAACTTACGGCTCATGGTAAGCCACTTGTACTAAGATCCAAGTTAAGTTACTAGTCTCAAATTAAGTGAAGGAGAAACGAACCCGTACAAATTGTTACCCATTGTATGGCTCGTACCCACCCAAGTATTATCCATTCTAGAAACCAATCCAACCCGTAAACCAACACATGTTAGCATAAGACTAGACCATACCAACCGTACCTTAGCATACGACTGGTACCCACAAGACGTATGATGTCCAAAAATAAGAAATCCTAGAAATTTTCCAAGGTTCTAAAACCTAGGGTGTTTCTGTCTTCCCTACTAAGATCATTCATCTCCAAATGACGAACAAGGTAGTACAAACATGAGTCATTTGTATTATCAAACATTGATCCACCCTTTAACCAAGTTAGAAAATAAAGATGCAAGGATTTATTCTAACCTTTAGCTAAGTTAGAAAAAATGATGCGATCAAGAACACATACCTTCAGCACGAATATCCAGAGCAGAAAACAAATGCAAATATTTGGACTTTATGTCTTCTTCCACTTTCCATATAGCCTCTTCCACCTTGTGGTTCTGCCATAGAACCTTAATTGAGGCTACATCCTTGGTCCGCAATCGATGAACCTACCGATCTAATATCTCAATCGGGACCTATTCATAAGACAGAGAATCTGAGATATGCAATCCTTCCAAAGAAACCACCGAAGAAGGATCATCAAGACACTTTCTCAACATCAAGACATAAAATAATAGATGAATGGAGCTCAAACTAGAAGGCAACTGCAATTCATAAGCCATATTACTAACCCTATAAAACCACATAATGACCAATATATCGGGGACTAAGCTTCTCCTTTTTACCAAAAACATCACACCTTTCATGGGAGACACCCTTAGGAACACCTTATACCCAACCTTAAACTCCAAGTCTCTATGCCTTACATCCGCATAGGACTTTTGGCAACTTTGGGAAGCATTAAGCCTATCCCGAATCACCTTCACTTTTCCATATCCTGATAAACCAAATTTGGATTGAACATATCTACCTCACAAAAATCTAACCACCCAATAGGAGATCTACACCTCCTACCATACTATGCCTCAAAAGAGGCTATTCTAATGCTAGAATGATAGCTATTGTTGTAATTAAACTCTACCAAAGGCATATGCCTAACTCAATTACCACCATAATCAATCACACATGCACGAAGCATGTCCTCTAATGTCTGAATAGTCCTCTATTCTTACCTATCCATCTACGAATGGAAAGCGGTACTCAGACTAACCTTGGTCCCCAACCCTTTCTGAAAAGACTGCCAGAAATAAGATGAAAATTATATACCATGATAAAAGATAATAAAAATAGGTAACCCATATAGCTTTACAATCTTATAAAGCTACAACCTTACATAATCCTCAGCCAAAAAGTTAGTCTGCACGATAAGAAGTGATCAGACTTTGTCATCCTATCCATGATGACCCAAATCAAATCAAATTAATTTTGAGATTTAGGAAGACTGGTGACAAAATCCATATTGACCACCTCCTGTTTCCATTATGCCAATTCCATTTCCTAATACACCTAACCAGTCCTTATATGCTCAACTTTGACTTGCTAATACACTATACAATTGGCCGTAAATTTAGCTATATCCCTCTTCATACCATTTCACCAATAAATCTCCTAGAGATCGTGATATATTTTTGTCAAACCATGATGAACAACATAGTATGACTCATGCACCTCAGCTAATATCCTTTGTCACAAACCATCTATGTCAGGAACATATAACCTCCCTTGGTATCGCAAAATACCATCACTACTGCTCTTAAATACCATCACCTTTTGCCCAACTACATCACTCTTGATTTTTATCAAGATAAGACCTAGCATTTGCTTTGCCTTAATCTCTGCACTAAGAGATGACCGAACCACTTCCTATACCATCATGCCACCATTATTAAAGTCCAAGAGATGAATTTCAAGATTATCCACATGGTGATTATCCTTCACCAATTCCTTCTTACCCTTATCCACATGAGCTAAACTCTCCATGGATAACCTATTAAGAGCATCAGCAACAACATTAGCCTTACCTGGATTGTAATAAAGACTCATGTCCTAGTTCTTGAGAATCTCCAACCATCTTTTTTGCCTAATACTTAGCTCCTTCTGAGTGAACACATACTATAGACTCTTATGATAAAAAAAAGATGTCCACGTGCACTCCATACAAATAATGCCACCAAATTTTCAAAGAAAAAACTACCGCTAAAAGCTCCAAATCATGAGTAGGATAATTCCTCTCATGCACCTTCAACTGCCTAGAAGCATAGGCAATAACCTTTCTATGTTGCATCAAAACACAACCAAGTCCCACCAGGGATGCATCATAATACACCACACACCCCTCATTGCCTTCAGTCAAAGTGAAAATTAGAGACAAAGTTAGCTTATTCTTTAGCTTCTCAAAACTTCCCTCATAAGCATCCAACCAAACCCAAGAAGCTTCGAATGATGATTGGTATCATGGGTCTAGGCCACCTTGTAACCACAACCATCTTTGGTGGATTCACCATGATCTCTCCACAAGAAATAATATGACCCAAAAAAGTAACAATGCTCAACCAAAACTCACACTTAGAGAATTTGGCATACAACATCTATTTTTTCAAGGTCTGCAATACCACATGGAGGTAATTGGCATTATCCACCTCACTCTTTGAATAAACAAGAATGTCATCAATGAATACAATGATAAAAAAATCCAAAAACTATTTGAAAACCCTGTTAATCAAATCCATAAATATTGTTGGGGCATTAGTTATGTCAAATTACATAACCAAGAATTCAAAGTACCCATACCAAGTATGAAAAGCTATCTTGGGGATATCTACCTCCTTAATCTTAAGCTGATGATATTGTAATACCCCAAAAATGGGTCCCGAGATGTCATCGATACTCGAGACTATGAGTAGCCTCAAGCTAACCATGTAAGCCTTCTACAAAATCTGGAGCTCATAATAAAGTAAATGCAGTTATATAGTAAAAGCTAAAATATAAAATTTTGTATGAGCTAAGCTGAAACTATCTGAATATAATATTTAAAAGTACTAAACTCAAGAATCTAGTCAATCAATACTGGAAATTTGAATCATATCTAGCAATCTGACAAGCCTCTACTACTAATAACTAGAGAGACACTGGGACAAACCCCCAGTTGACTTAAACTGTCTGTGAATACTAAATCATCTATACTAGTAAGTTGAAGAACTGAATAACTGGGTCCCCAAACTATGAGGACTCACCAACTATTGGGATACAGATAGAGATGCTCAAAATCACTCATGCGTCTAAAACTGAGCACCTGAACCTACATTATGAGATAATGTAGCACATAGACGTATATGTGGGTCAGTAATTCTGGATTGTACTGAGTATATGGGATGAATGCACAGGTAAATCAATATCTCAATATTATTATAAATTTCTAAAAGAATGCATGCTAAATGTAGATGATTTAGATAAGCTGGAATATCTAAAAATTGATAATCATAATCATGAATAGCAAAATATGTTGGATAGATCTAGTGAGTCAAAACATTGAGTTTCTAAAAGTTGTACTTTTATTCTATTTTCAAATCAAGTTGTCTGACTGTAGAAAGGACTCACACTTATATCTAAAATCTAAAAGCTGATATTTGTAACTAATGACTCATATAAAACAATAGCTGAATAAAATTTGTGAGCCTTTACACTTAGTTTCTAAAAGCTTTTCTGTTATTATTTACTCTTTTCTGTAAGCTATAGAGAGGTTCTCCTAACCGACATACACTATGTGAGCTACCATAGTATGCTACATCTAGTTCCCTTATGGGAAAACCTCACGTTAGGGAGAGGTGTCATACTCTTGATAAGGAGTATAAACTAATCTAAGTGATCACATCTGTATCTGTTAACCATATAGAAATGGGAATAATCAGATAATCTAAACCTATGTTGGCTCATAGTTTTGGGGCATGTGAATATACCTAACTCAATGCTAAATACTACTCTGTTTAATCTGTATACTCATTCTGTAGAAAATCCACTTTAAAAACTAATATAAGGGTTTACAATTAAAACCTCTTGTAAATTTATTTACTGTAAACTGTAGCTAAATTTGTAAAGTGGATTCCATATCTAAGCTGAGATTAAAAGATCAAATCTTTGTTCAAAATTTGAATATAACAAGTCATGGGATACTTAAAATCATAATCTTCTTGAAATAACAACATTCACACTAGGACTAATAACCTATGCATCTATTTCATGTCAAATAATTATAAAACTCATGCTAAGTAATGAAAAAATTGATAATTTAAGTCTAGATCTGGAAATTTCTGTAATACACATGAAGATACAAAAGTAGTCATGCAATTCACATCTGAATTACTCTAAATCTCAAAATCTTGCAAATAACAATATTGGTTATGAAACCTAATTTGAAACTCATGGATAATCATACAAAATCATGCAACTTTGTAATTAAAAACTAGTTTTTGGCACAAGGATGAAAGAATTATCCTTGTTGAAAACCCCACATACCTTAATTGATGATTAGATGAATAAACATGAACTTTGAGTTCCTATTTGTGCTCTTAAAGATAGATTCTTGAAGTTCTTGAATTGGGAGTCTTTAATTTTGAGCTATCTTGGAAAAAGAATGCTGGAATTTGGATTTCTTCGGGATGAAGATTTGATGTTCTAGGGTTTTTTTGAGAGAAAGTTGATGAAAAGTGAGAATAATAGGCTTGGAATAGGTTTAATCCTCTATTATTCATGATTTTGGGGCTTGGGAAAAGACCTAATTGCCCTTTTAAAATTTTACTCGGAACAGGAAATCCCGATTTTATCTCCCACCGCGATACGCTGCTATCGCAGAGGGTTACTGAAAAAGGACAGTCGCCATTTTGACCTTTGGCATGATGCGGCATAATTGCATAACATCACTATAAAAGGATGAGTTCCATTTTGAACTTCACTGCGACACGGTGTCTATCCAATTGGGAATTTTAGCGTGATACAGGCTAATTGTGATGAGCTACTAGAATGGGATGAACGGGAATTAGAGCTTCACCATGACGTGGGCTAATCGTGGTGCTTTATTAGAATTGGACAATTTTGAATCTGTTCTTCACTGTGATGTGGTGCTTATCACGGTGATCTGCTGCTTTCACTAAAATTGCCATTACTTCTTAACCGGGCATCAGATTAAGGGAAAATTGGTATTGTTGAAAAGATAATTCAATTATCTACACTTTGAAGGGTCTAAAGCTAGAAAATTATACTCGTATCATAAGTTATTCATTTTTAAAGTTGACCCTTGATGTCCTAGGAGCTAAACTAAGCTAAGAAAAGTATAGGGTATTACATTATCTCCCCTTTGGGAACATTCGTCTTTGAAGAGACTAGTTAAACTGAAGATTTTGAGGAACTGAGGTTATATATGCTGGCATGCACAACTAAAACAACTGCATGACTGAATCTAAAACATACTGAGTGATTGAACTACTTTACTAGTGCATGAATTTACATAAAGACAACTATATAGCTAAATTTGAGACTAGAAAAGAGATAAATTAAGGAAGACTGTTACCTTCGGTTGAATCTGAGTTTGTAGAGAAGAGATGTCTTCTTTACTTGGTCCGCATGTCTAGTTCTTCTTCCCAAGTAACTTCCTCAACAGACTGATTTTTTCACAGAACTTTGACCAAGGAAACTTCTTTGTTCCATAGTCTACGGATCTGATGATCAAAAATCTCTATTGGAACTTCTTTGTATGAAAGGTTATTCTGAATATCTGTGCTTTCTAGAAGAACTACAATAGCTAAATCGTCCATGCACTTCTTCAATAAGGACATATAGAACAATGGATAAATTGATGATAAGTCTCCAGGTAGCTCAAGCTCATATATTTCCTTTCTCACGTGACTCAAAATCCTATAGGGGCCTATATATCGGGGGCTAAGCTTCCCCTTTTAGTCAAATCTCTTCACCACCTTCATGGGTGAAACCTTTAAATACATAAGATTATCTACTTTAAACTCAAAATCTCTCATTCTTACGTCTGCATAAGATTTTTGATGACTCTAAGCTAATTTCAATCTCTCTCGAATCAACTGAACATTCTCAATGGCTGCAAACACCATATCTAGCACAATCAAAGCGACCTCACCCACTATGAACCAACCGATTGGTGATCTATATCTCTACCTATAAAGAGCTTCAAATGGGGCCATCTGAATACTAGAATGGTAACTATTATTGTAGGTAAACTCGATCAATGGAAAATGGTTATCCCAACTGCCTTTAAAATCAAGAACACATGACCTAAACATATCCTCTAAGGTTTGAATGGTCCTCTCTGCCTGACCATCTATCTATGGATGAAAGATGAACTGAGATGAACTTGGGTACCAAGACCTTTCTAAAAGGCTTTCCAAAACTGAAAGGTAAACTGAGTACCCCTATTTGAGATGGTGGACAAGGGAACTCCATGCAATCTAACCAACTCTTTGATATACATCTTAGCATAATCTTCAGCTGTGTAGGATGTGTGAACTGGCAAGAAATGAGCTGATTTAGTTAATCTATCTACTATAACCCAAATTGACTTGCACTGACGACGCAAATAGGGTAACCCTATCATAAATTCCATGTTTACCTTTTCCCATTTCCAAGTGGGAATACCAAACTCCTGCAAAGTGCCACCAGGTCTTTAATGCTCTACCTTAACCTATTGACAAGTTGCACACTTGGCTATAAGTTATGTGATATATTTCTTCATACCACTCTACCAATAGACTTCCCGCAGATCACGGTACATCTTGGTGGCTCCTGGATGAATGGAATAACGTGTACTATGTACCTCTACTGTAATCTGCTACCTCAAATCATCAACACATGGCACACACAATCTACTCTAGTATCTCAACACACCATCTCTCCCTTGGGATAAAACCTCTATCTATTGGTCTTTAACTAAACCATTCAGCTTGACCATACTAGAGTCCTTATCCTGCTTATCTTTAACTTCAAAAACTAGAGAAGAGTTTGAACTACTCTGAACCCAAACATACCTTCAGCTGAGTCACCAACCTCACACCTAATCTAGATAATTGGTTATCTTCCCAAACTAGTTTTCTCTTATCATTCTCCACATGAGTAACATTGCCCATAGACAATCTACTAAGGGCGTCTACCACTACATTGGCCTGACTCGGATGATACAATACACTCGTATCATAAACCTTTAACAATTCTAACCAACTTCTCTGATGAGGGTTTAACTCCCTCTGAGTTAACACATACTGCAAACTTTTATGATTTGTAAACACATCAACATGCACCCCATAAAGGTAGTGTCTTAAGATTTTCAATGCAAACACAACAACAGGTAACTTGAGGTCATGGGTAGGGTAGTTCTTTTTGTAAGGGTTAAGTTGTCTAAAGGCATAGGCTATTACCTTATCTCTCTGCATCAAAACACAACCCAAACCAATTTTAGAAGCAACATAATAGACTATTAACCCATCTGTACCATAAGGTAGCACCAAAACTAGGGCTGAAGTAAGTCGAGTCTTCAACTCCTGAAAACTCTTCTCACAGGAATCTGACCACTGAAACTTAACTTTCTTCTGAGTCAATCTAGACATAGGGGATGCAATTAAAGAAAAATCCTCAATAAAGCATATATAATAGCCAGCTAAACACAAGTAACTTTAGATGTCTGATGGAGAGATACGTCTAGGCCAGTTTCTTACTACTTCTATCTTTTGGGGATCAACTCTAATGCCATCACTGGAAATAATATGATCGACAAAAGCTATTTATCTTAGTAAAAATTTACATTTGTTGAATTTGGAAAACAACTGGTGATTCTTAAGAGTTTGTAACACAATTTTAAGATGGTCTGCATGATCATCCTCAATACGAGAATAAACAAGAATATCATCGATAAAGACTAAGAAAAATATGTACAAATACTATTTGAACACTCTGTTCATCAAGTCCATGAAGGCTATTGGGGTATTTTTAATTTGAAGGACATGACTAGAAACTCGAAATAACCATAACGGGTTCTGAAAGCTGTTTTTGGAATATCACATTCCCTTACTGTAAGATGATGATAGCCGGATCTAAGGTCTATCTTGCAGAAATAACTTGCACCTTGGAGCTAGTTGAAAAAGTCATCAATCCTAGGAAGAGGATATTTGTTTTTGACTGTGACTTTATTCAGCTAACGATAGTCAATGCACATTTGCAAAGAGCTATCTTTCTTTTGCACAAATAGAATGGAAGCGCCCTATGGAAAAACACTGGGCCTTATGAAACCTTTATCTAATAGATCTTTAAGCTGCTCTTTTAACTCTTTAAGCTTGACTGGAGTCATACGATAAGGAGGAATAGAGATAGGCTGAGTATCTGGAAGAAGTTCATTACCAAATTTTATTTCCCTATTGGGAGTTATCCCTGGCAAATCTTCAATAAAAATATCAGGAAACTCATTGACTACACAGACTGACTGAACTGTTGGAATTTCAGACTTAGTGTCTTTGACTCAAACTAAATGATAGATGTACCCTTTTGAGATCAACTTTCTAGCTTTAAGATAGGACATGAAATGACTCTTGGGAGATACTAAATTACCTTCTCACTTAAAGACTGGTTTATCTGGAAACTGAAACTGCACCACTCGGGTGTGACAATCTATGGGTGCATAATAAAAATGGAGCCAATTCATACCAAGAATAAGGTCAAAGTCAACCATAGCCAACTCTATTAAGTCTGTTAATATGATATTATGAAGGATAGTGATAGGACACTTTCAATAGATTTGTTTGGCAACAACTGACTCACCCACTGGGGTAGAAACTAAGAAGGGATCAGGGATCTTTTTAGGACCTATTTCAAAATTTACTGCAACTAGTGTGGTCACATAAGAGAAATTTGACCCAGGATCTAACAACATATAAATATCAAGATGAAAGACACAAAGCATACCAGTAATAACATCTGGTGAATCCTCATGCTCTTGATAGGATAGTAAAGCATAAAGATGATTCTACCACTAACCGCCATTGGTACTAGGTGTGCACCCTGAGGAGGGACTAGGCAACCTAGAGAATCTAGTGCGCTAGAAGACTAAGTCTGGGGACAAACATCCTTGTTTCCCTGATTAGCATACGGATACTCTTTGATTTCATAGCCTAACTTACCACAACCATAACAACCTTTCTGTCCCAACAAGCACTCACCGAGATGATTCTTACCACACTTAGCACATGAAGGATAACTTAGTTTTACACTCATACTATTCAGAGATCTGGACATAGAAGTCTTACCCCACTGCTCTTGCCTAGTTCTGGGGGCAGGAGCACTGGCTGAAGATAGAGTAGGCATAGATGAACTATTCTAAAACTGCAAACGATTTCCCCCTTTAAACTTTGTCTGGCCATACTCAAACTGCCCAGTTTTATCTTTTTTATTTCCCCTCTCTCTCTTTTTCAAATTTTTTGCCTCTATCTATTAAGCATGAATCATCAACCTAGCAAGGTCCATATCCCTAATAAGCATGGCAGTCCTACACTCCTTGACTACCAAACTAGATACTCTAGTATCAAACTTACTCATACTCACCCTAGTGTCAGCCATCATATCAGGGGCATACTTAGACAACTGGTTGAACTTAAGGTAGTACTCCTTCACTGACATCGAGCCCTGCCTCAGGTTCACAAACTTCTTTATCTTAGCTTCTCTCATTTCATGTAGAAAGATCCAGTCTAGAAATGCATCCTGAAATACTTGCCAACTCATAGAAGCTATATTCTCACCTCTACCATTCTTTCACATAACCACCCAATCGTACACTACATCCTTCAATCTATAGTATGCCTACTATACACTCTCCTCTTTGGAAACATGCATAATCTGGGTGATCTTTTTTACCTCATCTAAATAAAGTTATGGGTCCACATCTAATTTTGACCCGAAGAACTTTGGCGGATTTATTCTCATAAAGTTTCAAATTCTGGCTGTTGCTAAATAACCATTCTACTAAAGTGGGACCATCACCTGATGGTTGCCCTGAACATTGGCAGTCACATCTTAGGCCAACACATGAAAGGCAACCCAAAATTCAGAATGGGATACATTCTAATTTAGAGGGTCAACAGGCAGGGATGGCTGGTTATCATTTTTGCGGGTGTTATCTCGACGAGAAGGCATAGTTAACTATCATGTAAGAGCATGAGTTAAAATTAGATAGAGATACTGTAAGCATGGTAGATCATGAAAGAAAGAGATAATTTCCTAAAAATATCTCGTAGCCTCTTGCTCATAAATATGGCGCGCTTAACACCCATGATTAAGACTCTACGTAACGCGGCTTGTCTGATTCCCTAAGACTCTTATAACCTTAGGCTTTGATACCAAGTTTGTAACACCCCCAAAATGGGCCTCGAGATGTCACACAGTGCTCAAGACTACGTAACTCCCTAAAGCTCATAATAAAGTAAATGTAGATATATAGTCAAAGCTAAAATACATAATTCTGTATTATCTAAGCTAAAACCATCTTAATATAATATTTAAAAGTACTAAACTCAAGAATCTAGTCAATCAATACTAGAAATATGAATCATATCTAGCAGTCTGACAAGCCTCTACTACTAATAACTAGACAGCCACGGGGACAATCCCCCAGTTGACTCAAACTGTTTATGAATACTGAATCATCTATACTAGTAAGCTGAAAAACTGAATAATTGGGTCCTCGAACTATGAGGACTCACCAACTATTGGGATACAGATAGATATGCTCAAAATCACTCACACTACTGAAACTGAGCACCTGAACCTACATTATGAGACAATGTAGCACATAGAAGTATATGTGGATTAGCACTTCTGGATTGTACTAAGTAAATGGGGGTGAATGCACAAGTAAAGCAATATCTCAATATTATTATAAATTTGTAAAAGAATGCATGATAAATGTAGATGACTCACATAAGGTGGAATATTTGAAAACAGAAAATCATAATCATGAATAGCAAAACATGTTTCATACATCTAGTGAGTCATAACATTTAGTTACTAAAAGTTTTACTTTTATTCTATCTTTAAATCATGTTGTCTAAGTGTAGAAAGGACTGACTTTTATATCTAAAATCTGGAAGCTAACATCTGTAACTAATGCCTCATATAAAGCAACATCTGAATAAAATTATGAGCCTTTACACTTAGTTTCTAAATGCTTTTCTATTAATCTTTACTCTTTTTTGCAAGCTGTAGGGAGGTTATTCTAACTGACATACACTATTTGAGCTATCATAGTGTCCAACATCTAGTTCCCTTATGAGAAAACCTCATATTAGGAAGAGGTGTCAAACTCTTACCAAGGAGTATAACTTAATCTAAGTGATCACATATGTATCTGTCATCCATATAGAAGTTGGAATAATCTGATAATCTGAACCTACATTGGCTTGTAGTTCTGGGGCATGTGAATATACCCAACTTGATGCTAAATAATACTCCCTTTAATCTGTATGCTCATTCTATAGGAAATCCACTTTAAAAATTAATATAAGGGTTTACAATGAAAACCTCTTGTAAATCTATTTACTGTAAACTGTAGCTAAATCTATAAAGTAGATTCCATAAGGAATTTGGCACTTTGCAACTGATCAAATAAGTTATTTATCCTTGGGAGAGGATACTTGCTCTTAATCGTCACCTTATTCAACTATCGATATTCAATTCACATCGAAAGAGAACCATCCTTCTTATGCATGAATAGTACTGGTGTACCCCAGGGGGACACACTAAGACGGATGAAACCCTTATCTAAAAGATCCTTAAGTTGTTTCTTTAGTTCCTTCAACTCAGGTGAAGCCATTCTATAAGGAGAAATAGATATTAGGCGAGTGTATGAAACCAATTTAATACCAAACACAATCTCCCTATCCGGAGGAACACTAGGAAAATCATCCGAAAAGATCTCAGGAAACTTATTTACCACCAGAACCAAATGTAATAAAGGACCTTTCGAGTTAGAATCGTTAACCCAGACCAGATGTAGAGACACCTTTTGGAGATTAATCTCCGAGATCTAAGATAAGAAATTAACCTCCCCGTAGGAGCAAGGGAACTACCCTTCTAATCAATTATTGGTTCACCAGGGAACCTAAAGACAACCTTATAGGTCCGACAATCTAAAGTCCCGTAACAAAAGTGTAACTAATCCATTGCTAGAATAATATTAAAATCCACCAAATCTAGTTCAAACAAATCCACCAAAGTCTGCCTACTACCAACAGATACCACACACCCCCTATAGACCCTTTAGCAATCACAGAGTCAACTACCGGGATAGAAATAGAAAAAGGATCTGAAATAACCTTCGGATCAAAATAAAAATACACAACCACAAATAGATTCACATAAGACAGAGTGGACTATGAATTAAGAAAAAATACACGTTATGAGAAAAGATTTGTAATGTTCCCGTAACGACATCAGGTGGTGTGTTAGCTTTCTACCGAGTAGCAAAGCATATAAACCTATTACAACCTGTACCAGTACCAAAAGTAAAAATAGATCCAAAATCAACACTCTTTGGTGTATGAGCAGAAGATGAAGCAACTGGAGCCTTACTCTCTCCCGAAGTACCCTTAGCAATCGGATAATTTTTGAGCATATGGCCTGACTGACCATATTTAAAACACTTGTCCCTCTCCTTATCAAAGAAACCCCTATACAACCTACCACAGAACTGGCAAAAAAGGCATGATGAGGCTAACTGCGCCCCATTCGCCTGAAATTGGGTACCCTATGCCCTAAAATTATCACCACCCTATTGACGTCTATCACCCGACTATTTCAAGTAAGAAACACTACTTGTAGAGAAGGAACCAGAACTCCCCAACTTTTTCTTTAGTCACTTACCACCATCCCGACTACCTTATTGTTGAGCACCACCCTATTCATATGACCTAAACTTCTTACCCTACCTTTCCACAAACTTATACTACTTCTTCATTTCCTCTTCTACCTATTGTATATGAACCACCAACCTATAAATATCCATATTATTGATCATCAATGTAGTTTTTCTTTCAAGGATCAAATCTTGAGATAGTTAAAAAGCAAACTTTCTCATTCTTGGCCTCATATCAGACACCAATTCTAGAGCATACCTTGACATCTAATGAAATTTCAAGGAATATTCCTTGACTGACATTTTTCCTTGCCTCAAATTAACAAATTTCTTCGCCTTTTATTTCCTTAGATCCTGATGAAAGAAGCAATCAAGAAAAGCATTAGAGAAATCCTCCCATAAAGTTGACTTCTCAACATCACCTCTCACCCTATCCCTCTCCTCATACTATTGGTATACTACATTGTTAAGCTGATAAGCATCAAAATTCACCCCTTCCATATTTGTGGCCTATATCACCCTAAATATTTTCTCCATCTCATCAAATTAACCCTGAGGATCCTCCACCACCTTTACACCATTAAATGTAGGAGGATTAATCTTTATAAATTAGCCAACCCTTGTATCCTTAGCAGATGAAACACCAGATGCATCTCGCTCAACTTAAGAAGTAATTAACAAAAAAATAATATGAATCGATTAATGAAATTCCACATTTATCACCTCACCCTGAGGAGGACTAGTAGAAACTGGTAGAAATCCAGAACAATCAGGGAGGGTATCTCTAGACCGAGTATGGATCCCCTGAGTAGTACGTGTCCCTTCAATATTATCCCCAGTTGGGACAAAGGAATTTCTTTGCGTCTCAAATCATCGAGTCATAATCTAAAAAGTGAACAAATAGAATTAGAGAAGATTCCAAGACTTAGATTCCAAGCTTTAAATTAGAATACAATGAAAGTGAAACATTTCTAAATGTCTTGTAGCCTCTTCCTTATAAGTGTGGTGCACTAGATACCCTTAATAGAGACTCTACTCGACATGGTTTCTTGGACTCCCAATTGACCATGAACCTAAAGTTCTGATACTAACTTGACATGACCCAAACTAGGGCCTTGTTGTAATGGGCATCCCAAGTCCATCCAAGATTGAGGACCACCCCCATTACCCAACCCGACCTCCAGTGTCTGTCCATTGCACTCGCACTTTTATGGTTAGCTATCACACCCCACCATTATTGCCCAATTAAAACCATTACCATCCAACCAAACCATTATTCCATTATTATTAACCAAGGCTATAAGTAGTGGTATTGTTATATCGACTATACCTTGCAAGCAATGTCTGTAGCCAACCTTTTTATGTAAAAGGATACCCATGTACCCATAGATTACATTATCAAGTTAACTTGAGAGAATCTCATGTACCTCACAAGTGTTCCATTATTAAGTTTAATTGGGGAATCCCATGTACCACAAAAATGTTTATTATCGTGTTTATTTAGGGGATTCCATCATGCCCCACAAGAAAGTTTAATTAACCATAACCATAACCACCAAACCTTACCATTTAACCATTCTAAACTATTTAAACTATTTATACTATTTAGGGTTCCATTACCAAACCATACCATGCAATAGTTCCATTAAAAGTCCAATAATATAGTAAAATCACTACCATATGCATTTTATCAAACATGTTGAGGCATAGTGTTTCCAAAACATAATTCAATTACCAATTAACCATTACCATGCAACCGATTGTCTAAACCACCATTAAAGAATGTAATTATATAATTAAAACATGGGGAAATAATCAATCATTTAATATCAAAACCCCAACATATATTTGAAAACCCCAAAACCATACAATAATCATGCCATGAAAACATTGTATAAAATATGCCTTTAGTTGGAACTAACAATGAGGGAGGAGTACATTCCTTATGTTTATGAAGATAATTGAGAGAAATTACTCGTACAAGCCCATATTGATCCTCTCAATAAAACCCTAGCCTTCTTTTACTCAAGAGCCTTAGAAAGAATTAGAGAGTGCTTATAAGTGTTTAAGATTAGAATAATAGGGTAAATGATGCCCCAATAGTGATATAATTGATGGGGCCTTAAGAGTTTAACTGGGGAAATGTCCAGATTACCCCTAATTTAAATGACTTAGAAGTCCCACAGAATGGTACGACTACTTTGTACCAGTCGTACCCTTTAATATGAGTGATACCCACCACTCATACCCTAAGACTCCACCTTGTACCCAACACTATCTAATATATGACTTAGCCAAACTGAGCTGTACCCAACCATACGATCAGTACCCCTAACTCGTATCCCTAGCATAATTGAATCAAAGGAAGTTTGAACACAGTCTATCATATGAGTCAATGGTACAACTCATACCCTAACTAACATCTCATAGTGAGCCACTGATACCCAGATCCATGTTATGTTACTAATTCTCAAATTAAGTGAAGGAGAAACCAAAACATACAAATCGTTACCCACTATACGACTTGTAACTATTCAAGTTGTATCCATTCTAAAAACCAATCCAACCCTTGATACTCCCAAATTACAACTCTCGTTAGAGAGTGTAAGTGGTCGCTATCAAATATAGAACCCAACTGGGTTGGGTGTTAAATCCCATAGCGAATATTGTGTTTACTAAGTACTGTGATTATTACTAGGCTATTGATCGAAGATTCTAGAATAGAGGGGGATTTTGATTTATCAATTGTAGTCAAATATTTGTCACAGAGAGTAATCCAAATATTGATTTTATTGTAAAGAGTAATTCAGTAAGAGAAACAAACTAGAGGTATGGTTACTAAGATGCTTAAGCAGCTATGGTTGTGAACTATTTTGGATTCCCAATGAACAATTCTAACTGCAAGAGTAATTGAACTCTATGGTTTACCCATTAGTTTCTCAACCTAAATGAGTAACTTATCCCTTAATTCTTTCTAACTTAAGGAACATATTATTAATTCAACTAAATTCTCACATGGGTTGATCCAGTTAAGGAATCTACCCTCTATCCAAAAGTTAAATCCTTTAGATTTACTAAGATGCTTAAGAAACTAGGGTTGTGAACTATTTTGGATTCTCAATGAACAATTCTAATTGCAAGAGTAATTGAATTCAATGGTTTACCCATTAGTTTCTCAACCTAAATGAGGAACTTATCCCTTAATTCTTTGAAACTTAAGGAACATATTATTAATTCAACTATATTCTCACATGGGTTGATCCAGTTAATGTATCTACCCTCTATCCAAAAGTTAAAGCCTTTTCCCAATAAGAACTTTTCTATTTGAACAAGTGTTGTTCTTGGGATCATTTTTCAAGATTGCAATCAAGAAAAGTCATTAAAGTGAAGAAGAGTTTATGCAATATCAATTACTCATGGGAATCTGCTAGATTCACAATCCAACATCGGCTTTTCACATCAAGGCTCCCATAACCCTAGTTATAGGAGCATAGCCACACATTTCCACCTAAGAAAGAGAAGAAACCATTGTGTTATTCATAAATTAATTCAAAGTTTACTTTCAAAAGTCACAATTGTTGTTCTTCAATCTTCAATAAAAAATATAATAAAGGAATCTAGATCCACAAATCTCCAATGAATCTTAGACAAAAGCTATGTAACAATCTATTTCAAGTATGAAAAAACCCTCATAAAAGATAAGAGATAAAAAGATACCTAATAAAACCTAAGACTGGGTATTTATATGTTCCCAGGTAAAAAGAATTTAAACTTCAAAATTATAAAATCTGTGTCCAAAGTAACAGCTAAAATAGTGGTCCATCAAAAGTCTGACGGTTCACCAAATTAGTCGTCGTTGATGTTCCTTGAAAGCCCAGTTCTTCTTGAGTATGACGGCTAAAGTGGTGGTCCGTCAAAAGTCTGGAAGTCCACTATATAGGCCATTACTGATGGTCCTAGAGAGCCCAGTTTTTCTTAAAACTGACGGCCAAAGTGGTGGTCTATCGAAAGACTGACGGTCCACCACATGGTGGTGGTCCATCGAAAGACTGACGGTCCACCACATGGGCCGTCAATGAGTCATCTGAAGACATGGTTTCTATTTAGGCTCGACGACCACATTGGTGGTCCATCGCAAGACTGACGGTCCACCACATGGGTCATCTCTGAGTATTTCAGGATACCTTATTCTGTGTAACACTGGCGGTTGAATGGGTGGTCTATCGCAAGACTGATGGTCCACCATTTTAATCATTAGAAGTTTTTTTCTACTAATTTTCTGAGTCTTATCTTGTAGCTTGCTCCTTACCCTGAAACACTAAAAATAACATTAAATGCAACCTTGGTTGCTTGAAAACATGCAATTTTCTCAAGAAAAAGATGAAAAATATTTCGTCAAAAGCCAAAATATCAACATCCTCAACTTAATATCATTACTTGTCCTCAAGTAAATCAGCACCAAATTGCAAATATAAATAATACAATGATGAGCATTTACTACTGAACCACTTCTCACACAACCACTCACTTGTCATCCAAATCATATGGTTTAACATGTCAAAGTATAAATCAACATTGTTTCAAATTCAATTCATCTACATAATATGGATACAAGAAACTATAGAGATCAACCAAATTAAGTATGACGCAAGTTGCCCTCACAGACAAGGAGATCCACCACTCAGTATATTTTGTAGATACAAATCAAAACCCTCTCACTCATCAAAAAAGTAACCAACATAGTACATGTACCCATAATCATACCTTTATCATCCAATGCCCACATTATAGTTGAGTTCCAAGATCAAGCAGGTATTTTCTAGGCTAGAAATAAGGTATCAGGCTAGGGTAGGAAGGAAATTTTGGGTAAAAGTGACTAAGGACTAGGCTTGAGCTCTCTTTGCCTTTAAATTCTTATTACCAAGGCCAA
The DNA here is from genome assembly GCF_002878395.1 of Capsicum annuum. NCBI lineage: Eukaryota > Viridiplantae > Streptophyta > Magnoliopsida > Solanales > Solanaceae > Capsicum > Capsicum annuum. Next base: position 766,554 of record NW_025893708.1, on the reverse strand, counting down.
TGCTTTGCTAGCTCACTTACCCTTTTCTCGCTCATTCATGCTTAACCATAATAACTTTCTTTATATATATATATATATATATATATATATATATATATATATATATATATACAAGCATCAGTCAGCCTCAACTTAGGTTGATGCCATAAGTAAAGGTGCACATTGTCTTAACTAGACCAGGGCCAAATGCTCAAATTCAACGTCTAGACTAACTTTTCCTTAGGCAGTTAAAAGCCCTACAATAGCCACCCTCAACTTAAGTGTTTTGCCTATTTAGGTACATATTTCCCATTACTAGGCCAGGGCTAGAGCTAGGATTCAATAACCTAAATTATAATTCTCGTTAGAGAGTGTAAGTGGTCGTTGTCAAAAATAGAACCGAACTAAGTTGGGTGTAGAATCCGATAAGGAATACTGTGTTCACTAAGTATTGTGGTTATTACTAGACTGTTGATCGAAGGTTCTAAAATAGAGGGGCATTTTGGTTTATCAATTATAGTCAAATGTTTGTCACAGAGAGTAATCCAAATATTAATTGTATTGCAAAGAGTAATTCAGTAAGAGAAATCAAACTAGAGTTATGGTTACCAAGATGCTTAAGTAGCTAAGGTTGTAAACTATTTTGGATTCCCAATGAACAATTCTAATTGCAAGAGTAATTGAATTCTATGGTTTACCCATTATTTTCTTAACCTAAATGAGTAACTTATTCCTTAATTCTGTTAAACTTAAGGAATATATTATTAATTCAACTATATTCTCACATGGGTTTATTCGGTTAAGGCATCTACCCTCTATCCAAAAGTTAAAGCCTTTAGATTTATGTAAACCCTTCTTTTCCCTACAAGCACTTTTCTATTAGAACAAGTGTTGTTCTTGGGCTCACTTTTCAAGTTTACAACCAAAAAAGTCATTAAAGTGAAGAAGATTTTATGCAATATCAATTACTTATGAGAATCTACTAGATTCACAACCCAAAATCAGCTTTTCACATTAAGGCTCCCATAACCCTGGTTATGGGATCTTAGCCACACATTTCCACCCAAGAAAGAGAAGAAACCATTTTGTTATTCATAAATTAATTCAAAGTTTACTTACAAAAGTCACAATTGTTGTTCTTCAATATTCAATAGAAAATATGATAAAGGAATCTAGATTTACAAATCTCCAATGAATCTTCAAGAAAAACTATATAACAATTTGTTTCAAGAATGGAAAAACCTTCATAAAAGATAAGAGATAAAAAGATACCTAATAAAACCTAAGACTAGGTATTTATATGTTCCTAGGCAAAATGAATTTAAAATTCAAAATTATAAAATCCACGTCCAAAGTGACAGCTAAAGTGGTGGTCCATCAAAAGTTTGATGGTTCACCAAATTAGACGTCACTGATGGTTCTTGAAAGCGTAGTTCTACTTGAGTCTGATGGCCAAAGTGGTGGTCCTTTGGAAGTCTGGCGGTCCACCACATGGGCCATCGCTGATGGTCCTGGAGATCCCAGTTTTGCTTAAAACTAATGGCTAAAATGGTGGTCCGTCGAAAGACTGAAGGTCCACCATATGGGTTATCATTGAGTCATCTGAAGACATGGTTTTTAGTTAGGCCTGACGGCTACATTGGTGGCCCATCGCAAGATTGACAGCCCATCACATGGGCTATCGCTGAGTGTTTCAGGATTCCTTATTCTGTGTAACACTGATGGTTGAACTGGTGGTCCATCACAAGATTGATGGTCCACTATTTTAACCGTCAGAAGTCTTATTTTGCTAATTTTCTGAGTCTTATCCTGCAGCTAGTTCCTTACCCTGAAACACTAAAAATCACCAGTAAATACAACCTTGGTTGCTTGAAAACATACAATTTCTCAAGAAAAAAATAAAAAATATTCCATCAAAAGCCGGAACATCAACCCACCAACCAATACTGTTTATCATACGACCAGCCTATAGCAATCATACCCCATCATGCGACTGGTACCCACATGTCGTATGATGTCCAGAAACCAGAAATCTAGGAAATTTTCCAAGATTCCAAAACCCAGGGTGTTTCAATTAGAAAAATAAGATTTTAACTCAAAAAAGTGGAGGTCCATGATATTTTTGTGTCATGAAGCTAGAACTTTGTGATTTCAAGGGTTTACGAAGGTGATACTCTAAGATTTCAAAATGTCACGGAGGTGTTATTTTTGATTCCTCCTCTTATTTCGCTATGTATTTTTAGGATCTTTTGGTCCTTTTCTTTCCCAAAATTGTCCCCCAACTATTTTAAATGTTTCCCTACTCTTCTAATTACCCTAAGTTAAAACTGAAACCCTCATTTCATCCTCTCTAAGAAAATAAAACTCAAGTTCTATAAGCTAATCCTAAGACCAAGTTTTAAGATTCTACTTCTAAGATCTTTGTCAAAAGGCATGTTGAATACTCCCTACTTCAACTTTTTTTATGTAGTGTGACTTAATTAATTATCTAAATATCATCGATGGTTTGAAGCTGGGGTTGAGGTTTGCACCTACAAAAATCTTAATATTGATTTTCCTCTTGTTATAAATTATTTTCTAATTACTAGTAGAGGGTTTTTATGCTTGAAACAACTATTTGAAATGTTGTTCTTTCATATATGAATTTGAAAGGTTAAATGATAAAATTACATCTTAAAGTCTTTTGAAAATATTTTGAAATTACAGTAATTCATGCGAATGTCATCCCATCCTTTGAACTGACAAAAGTATTAAAATTTATAAAATCTTTCAAGACTCTTATGAAAATTTAACAATAATTATGTATATGACTTTGAATGATGGGGTTAAGGGGTCAATAATGATTTAATGATAAAGATTTTTGGCATGATAATAATGACTTGCAAGTCTTGGTATGATGGTACCAAATTTGAATGTCTTAAAAAAAGTTATAAAATTATTTTAATTGGGCATAAAGAGGACCGAGTTGTTTCACGGAGAAGGTATAGTGCTTATGACCAATACCTAAAACCAAATTTACCGACTTGGGGAGGTCTTGTCCTAAAAAATAGAATACCGATGTATGTTTGCTTTGCTCAGGGGTATGCAATTAAATTTATGTTATGATGTCCTAATGATGAATGCTCAGTCTATGTGGCTAATATGGATTAAGTCCGCTCCAGTTGGATATGGACTTTACCTATATAAAATGTGGGTTACGTAATGTTTGTGTAATTACTTAGTCAAAAATAAAAGTTCTCAAGTGATTATGTTTCTTTTGCATTTTTAGTCACATGCTCTTTATTTTTTTATGTTGGTTTTATATTATGAATTTAATAAATTGCTTTGGTACCGTTCCTTAGGTTGTATGCTAGTACTCATCATATTGACCATCCACAGATGCTTCATTCTTTCATGATGTAGGTTCTGAAACTCCCCCCCCCCCCCCCCCCCAATCGGTTCAGTATTAGGATTTCTCTAGAGATAGCAGAAATAAAGTGGTGAGCCATCCATTTCTCAAAGGGATATGTTTATTTCATTTAGTTAGTATTGGTTTATTTAGCTTTAAGGTATGTTTTTTTCATTCATTTAGACTTGTTTTTTTTAGCTTTAAGGTATTTATCGGGGACATGTTCCGAAATAGGATATTCACTCTTTTAGTTAGTGACTTCATAGGCTGAGTTAGTCAAATGTTTCTTTTTACATTTAAAGACTTGGGTTTTAAATTATTTCTTTTATTGAACTTCATATCTCATGGGCATAATTCTTTACTTTATTATGACTATTCTTATGATGATATTCTAAGGGGTCTACTTGGGCCTTCATTGATGTGAGATGCCCGTTCTGACCAGGTTCTAGGATTGGGTCATGAAAAACTTGGTATTAAAGCACGATTAAGGGTCCAGGGTATCAACAAAGTTGTGTCGACTGTAGTCCTTTTTATGGGTGAGTAGCGTGCCACACTTATAAGAGGGAGACTATAAGGCATTTAGGAAAGTTTCCCTTTTTCCATGTTCTAGTTTGTTCTAAAGAGTCTAGTTATAAGTAAATTTTCTCACTCCTAACTTTTCTCGGGTTCTATATCATGCTTCCAAGAAGAGCTAAGGGTAAAAATGCTTCACCTAGAACCTCCAACCCCATTAGGACAAATACTAAATTGATTTGTCCTACTCATAGGATGCAGACCAATAATAAAGGCCACACTTCTAATTTCATTGCTCTACTGGGGTTTTAGCAACCCCGACTAGTCCTCCTCGAACACCTTAGACTGGAACCTCACAAACTTAGCCTCTACAGGGAAAAGTTTCTAATGTTTAGTTCAGACAGAGTATCCATATGCTTACTCAAATTGTGTCATCTTTGTCCCTCCATTTAGGTAGTGCTTGTTTTGTTGTAGGATTTTAGGTGCTACTCGAGTTGGCCAATTTATGTGGTTGAAACAACCAAACTTTCAGGGGTCTAGGGTTGAGAAAGATCCTCAAGAATTTATTGATGGAATAGAAAATATTTCCAAGTGATGCATGCTAGTGATACTGAAGGGGTGGAGTTTACATCCTACCAATTGAGAGGGGTGGACTATCAGTGGTATAATGAGTGGGAGGAGTGTAAAGGTGAATATATTGCACTTGTCGTAAGGGGGGATTTTTCTTAAGCCTTTCTTGATCACTTTTTCCATAGAATTTGAGGGAGCAAAGGATGAGGAGTCTATGAATTTGAAGTAGGAAGATAAGTGTTAACGAGTATGCACTGAAGTCTACTCAATTGTCTCGTTATGCTTTGAAGTTGGTGTCTTGTATGAAAGATCGGTTTTGGAATTTTGGTTCTGGTCTCTTTATTCGATACTAGAGTATAAAGTGGTGATGTTGAACAAGACATAGATTTATACAGATTAGTGCTTTACATACAGCAGGTTGAAGATGAAAAGAAATGGCAAGTTGAGGCCAAGGAGCGGTAGAATAAAAGGACTAATCCATCAGCAAAATGGTTAAAAGGGCAGACAATTATTCAAAAATAAATCTTGGGGTAATGATCAAACATTGCTAGTGCACCATCCCTTAAGACTTCGGTTGATTAGAGATTCCAGCCTAATAATGTCCATAGGATATAGGGTACCTACTTCCAAGATAGTGTGGCACAATTGGATCCATCTTATCCTACCTTTTGCACTTGTGAGAAGCTTCACCATGGAGTTTGTCATTTTAATAAGGGGCGAGGGGTGTTACACTTTTGTCCAAGCTAGTCATTATCAGTGGGAATGTCCTTCAACTAGGGGAACTTTTAGGAAAAATAAAGCCCAAGCTATTCCTTTTTCAACCCTAGCATCGAAGGGCACTAATTTTGGTATTGTCGAAGGTCGCAACCGTTTGTATGCCCTATCTACTTGTCTTGATTAAGAGGCCTCACCAGGTGTTTTCATGGGTATGTTACATATTTTCTCACATGATGTTTATGTGCTACCTGACCCTGATTCCACTCTATCTTATGTAACCCCTTATGTGGCTGTGAATTTTTGATTTGATCTCAAATATATTCCTGAACCTTTCTCAGTTTCTACCTCTGTTGGTGAGTCCACTATCGCTAGGAGGGTCTATAAAAATTGTGTTGTGTCTATCCTTTATCGAGATACTGTGGTAAATTTTGAAGAGATTTACTTGGTAGACATTGATATAATTTTGGGGATGTATTGGCTCCACTTATATTATGCTACCATGGATTGTAGAACTAGAAAAAACATTTTCCATTTTCCAATGAACCATTCCTAGAATGGGAGGGTAGTTCCCTGAAACCAAAGGAAAGATTCATTTCTTATCTTAGAGCATGAAAGTTGATATCTAAAGGTTGTTTATACCACCTAGTCCTAGTCAAGGATTCTAAAGCTAAAAGTCCTTTACTATAGTTTGTTTCAACAATTAATGAATTTCCCAAAATCTTTCCTGATGACCTTCCCAGAATTTCCCCGATATGGAGATAGACTTTGGGATTGACCTCTTGCCCGATACTCATCCCATTTCTATTTCACAATATAGGATGGATCTTGTGAAGCTAATGAAGTTGAAAAACCTTCTTGAAAAGGGTTTCATTTGTACTAGTCTCTCTCTCTGGGGTGCACTGGTACTCTTCATACGAAAGAAAGATGGGTCCCTTCATATGAGCATAGATTATTGCCAGTTAAATAAGGTCATAGTGAAAAATATGTACCCTTTTCCTATGATTGACGATCTCTTTCACCAACTTTAAGGTTATAAATGTTTCTCTAAGATAGATCTCCATTAGGGTTACCATCATTTGAAGGTTAGGGAAGATGATATTATTAAGACCACTTACTCAACCCGGTATGGGCATTATGAATTTTTGGTTATATCCTTTGGTTTGACTAATGCACCTGCACCCTTCATGGATCTTATGATAGGGTATTAGACAATTTTTGGATTTGTTTGTTATATTCTTCGTCGATGATATCTTGGTGTACTCCCAGAGTGAAGAGGAGCATGTCAATCACCTCCGGATTTTACTATAGACCTTTGCAGATAAAGAGTTGCATGCCAAATTTTCCAAGTGCAAATTTTTGCTAAGTGTTGTGCTTTTTCTTGGGCATATTTCTTAATGAAGGAATTAAGGTGGATCCCCAAGTGATTGCGGCAGTGAAAAAGTTCCCTAGACCGACAACTCCAACTAACAATAGCAGTTTCTTAGGTATGACGAGTTACTGTAGGAGTTTTTTGAAAAGTTTTCTTCAACAGCTGCTTAACTAACTAAGTTGACTTAGAAAAATAGGAAGTTCATGTGATCTGATGTTTGTGAGGGCAGTTTTTAGAAGTTGAAGGATCGATTGACTTCTGCCCAAGTTTTGACGCTTCTCGAAGGAATTGAAGGATTTGTTGTTTATTGTGATGCTAGTACTTGGTTGTGTGCTTATGGAACATGGAAAAGTTGGGGCATATGCTTTCAGGAAAGTTAAGGTTCATATGTCATTGCCCAAAAATCAAGGGGCATGATGGCACTTGTCGCGGCAAGCCTTGGCAAGTAAACCTATCACAAACTGATATGGAAAGGAAAATAATACCAAAACACAAGGTAAGGCTTCAAGAATGAAGTCGAATCACTCACTGACAACAACAACAACATACCCAGTGTATTCCTACCTAGTGGGGTTTGGGGAGAGTAAAATGTATGCAGTCCATACCATCACCTCCGAAGAAGTAGAGAAGTTATTTCCGAAGCCAAACCAAACATATACAACATTATCAAAAAAAATAACAAAGATACCATAAATCTCCCAAAATCTGGTGTCACAATGTAAGATCCCAAACTATATCTCGAGCTCAAAATATACAACTGATAGTCCACAAGGAATATAATCCATCTTTGAATATGAAAACAAGACATAAACTAAACCAGAAGAGGTAGTACATCAACTCTGGAAGCATAGATTGACCACTACCTTAAAAATATTCCAACCACCGCCCAAATCATCTATTGTGCGACACACTCATACCTTGATCTGCATCGAAAGGGTGCAGTAAGGGTGAGTACAGGCCACTTGTACTATTAGGTATCACAGGCAGACTGAGCAAAGTAGAAAATAAAATATATAAAATACACACTTTGGGCACGTCACCTGCAATAAGAAAATATCCAAAACGGTATCCCACACCATCACTACTAATAGTTCTACAATATACACATATACCAAAAAAACAAGTACAAAAAAGAAGCACAAATAGATAGATATTACATAAAGAATGAAAATACACACAAAATGTACATAGTGTATGAAATGCAATAAAGATAATAATGATGATGATGAGATGCATGAGGTTTTCGCACAACCTCTGTATACACCTACCAAGTTGTGCTCCCAAGGTAGAACTGATTGAGGATTAGTCAACCCTTGTACAATCCAATATCCATAACTTCTCTCCAGCTCATACACCGCCAGATGATTTTTAAAGATATCACATTTTCTATCAGAAAAAACCAGTATTTCTACGATGGTAGTAATGTTTCATGAATGTGTATGATATAATGATGTAATGCTCAAATCAACAAGAATGAGACTTTCCAAATTCAACTAATATACCAACCATGTGAGCCAGAATCCACTCAATATGCCAACCATCCATGAATCCAATATAGTCCTTAAACCAATAGAGTAGATATACAATAATATGCCATTTGATACCACATAAATACCAACTTAGACATTTTTTCACAAAGAAGAATACAACCAATTACATAAATACCAGGACAACAACATCATATAAGACCCCGCACGGTTACACATAGCAAAGAATGTCACAAAACCACCAAATAACAATATCACAGAGCCCCACACGAGCACATCACAATAATAAAGCCATTTTCATAATTAGTTCACACACCCATAATATGATTTTATATCAACATTAGCTACCCAGCACAATCTGAAGGAAGTTAAGACTTAACCTACCTCAAATAAAGAAAAATGAGTCTAGAAGCCTTCAACACAGAGCCTTCCCCTCACGAACGGTCTCAAAATCAACTAAAATATACAAATCTAGAATCTACACATTAATAGAAAGCCATCGATACCCATATTGGCCATTTTTGGGTTAGGGTAAAAAAGGACCCTCGAAATGAGTTTTTAAAAAAGAAGAGTACAACTAGAATTTTAGTTCAAAAATATATTACCCTTGATTATAGGAACCCATAAAAGAAAACCTAAGTGTAAACGGGTTAAACTTAGGGTTTAAATTGAAGAATTACTAATTTAGGCCTTCGGGGAAAAAATCCCCAAATTTCACTTTTGTAATCGAGTTTTAACAAAATTTAAATGGCGATAATCGAAGAAAAATAATTGAAATAGGGATTTGGAGCTTAGCAAAGCTTGAAAATGGAATAAATCGCCCAAAAACTCCAAAATCCGAAGCTCCAAGTCTCAAAATGGTAGAAAATTGAGAAATGGGTATATATATACTCAGGTGCCGCTAAAGCAACCTTGGAAAACTTTAGCGATCAACCCTAAAGCGCCCAGGTGGCCGCTAAAGTGGTACCTTGCCTAGGTGGCAGGTCGTTAATGCAGACCCTGGGAAGCTTCAGCAGTCGTCTCTAAAACGCCCAGGTTATTACTAAAGTGATACCTTCTTGGATACCCAGTTCCGCTAAATCTCCCTCTGCTAAACCACCCAAAAGGCCGCTTTAGCGGGTCACACCTGCTTTTATTACACCAGCTGGAGACTTGGAAAATACCATGTCTCTGCAGACACCTCAAGATTCATCCAGAATCTCAAGAATGTAAATGAACTATACTACCCTACAAAATTTGGTGCTCTGGACTCAATGACGATATCAGATTTTTGAAAAAACATCATTTTCAGAAAATTGACCCTCCAAATTCAATTTCACAACTTCCCAAATCGAGGATCGAAATAAAATACAAAAATCATAAAATCACACCAACTATATTACCAACCTAATGGATGTTTCGGATCTGTTGGCGCAATTTATTTTGCCATCTGATGCACAAAATAATAAATGTTGACTAAAGTCCACTATAAAGCCTATTTTCACATCCAAAAACCCCAAACTCACACAAATCACATTGAAATGCATTGAAAACCATGCCAATTATCCCCATACTCCAAAATACCACAAACCAACCACTTGAAGGGTAAAATGGTCAAATCACTTAGAAATGAATAATTCACAAAAATCACCAAAAATCACATTATTACATCATCTACAACCAAGAATGTGATTCATTATCGAACTATAGGTGAGAGAAATACTTGAATCAGCGAAACGTTGAGAATAGCTAGCACGTATATCGGACTCTACCTCCCAAGTATCCTCATATATAAGTTGATATCTCCACTGGACCTTAATATTTGAAATATCTCAAGAATACAACTGCTTAATATCCCTAGCTAGAATGGAGATGGGCTCCTCAAGAAAAGACAACCTCTCATCTAACTAAACTGAACCCTACTAAATTTTGTAAGACTCATTCAGAATGTAACTGCCGAAGCATAGAAATATGAAAAATTAGATGAAAAATTGATAAATCTGGGGGCAACGCTAACTCATAAGTCACATCACCAATAGTACGAAGAATCTCAAAAGGGCCAATGTACATGTGGCTAAGCTTGCCCCGTTTCCCAAACCTCATCTTGCCCTTCATGGGATACATATGAAGAAAGACTCGATCACCAACACTAAATCTCAAGGAACAAAATCTTTGATCGTATAGCACTTCTTCCTACTTTGAGCCACTCAAAGTCTATCCTAAATAACCCAAACTCTATCCAAAGACTCACAAATCAAGTCCATATCTTGAGATCTATTCTCCAAAACCTCAAACTAACCAACTAGAGAGCAACAATATCTATCATACAATGCCTCAAAAGGATCCATTTTAATACTAGAATGGTAACTATTATTTATGCAAACTCTGTAACGGCCCAAAAACTAAGGGTCATAATGGCACTTGTTACGGCAAGCCTTGACAAATAAGCCTATCATACAAATTGATAAAAAGGGGAAGATAATAGCAATAACCAAATTAAGTCTCTTAAAACAAAGCCAGACAACACAATATAATAAAAGTGGATGAACATAACCAAACAAATCATACCATAATACCAAAACCTAGTGTCACAGTATAAGAACTAACTAGTACAACTCGAGATCAAAATACATAAGATATCCAAAATAGGAACAACTCTGTCTCTGAGTGCAAAATAAGGACATAGTCTAAATAAAAAAAGGTAGTAGTAGACTTTGAAAGCAAGAATCCAACTGCTACCTCACAAAATTCCAAAGTATCACCTGAAGTCAACCACCATAAGGAACACTCAAACCTAGATCTGCACCGAAAGGGCACAACAGGGGTGAGTACGATCTATTTGTACTTAGTAGATATCATAGGCCGACTGAGCAAAGCAGAAAATAAAACATACAAAATACTCACTAAGGGCACATCACCTATAATCAAAAAGTATCTCAAACAGTAGCCCACACCGTCTCCACTAACAGTTCTATAATATCCATATACACTATAGTAATACGAATAGAGAAGACAAGTATCAGGCATCACACATACAAAAATAAAGGAAGAAATACACATAGACAGGTATCACATCAAGGTAAATAATATATCACAAAAATGTACAAAGTAAATACAAATGCAATAGAGATGATGATGATAATGATGATAATGATGACGATGCCCAAGGTTGTCGCACAACCTCCATATATATTACGAAGCTAAAGCTTTTCGACGTAGGACACATGGAGGGTTTGTCAACTCATATACAACCAATATCCAATATCAATATCCATAACTCCTCTTGGGAACATCCTTTAGTAGAGGATTTGTAAGGTGTTAAATTTTCTATCAGAAAATGCTAGTGTTTCCAATATTTCTACGGTGGTAACAACATTTCATGAATGCATATGATATGAGGAAAAGATGCGCTCAACCAACCAAAATGGGAATTTCCATATCAAACTAATGCACCAATCAAGTGAGCCAGTAATCCACTTAATATTTCCACCATCTATGAAATCCAACATGAACCATATGCCAAAAGAGTAAAATACATCAAAATATACCATCAATACCACATTAGGCTTTTACGTAATACAAGATACAACTAATTTCACATACACAAGGACAATAATATTATATAAGACCCCACACGGGCACAACACAATAATATATCTATTTTCATGATTATTTCCCACACCCTTAACATGATTTTTGTACCAATATCAATCACCCAAGCCAATTTGAAGAAAGTTAAGTCATAACCTACCTCGGATGCTGAAAATTAGTCTAAAAGCCTTCAATCCAAAGACTTACTCTTCATGAAAGAACTCAGAATCAACTAAACTATAGAAATATAGAATCTAGGCATTTAAAGAAAGATGAAACCCATATTTCCTATTTCTGACTTGGGGTCAAACTGACCCTCAAAATGAGTTTTTAAAAAAAGGGTAAAATCATAATTTTCGTGTGGTTTGCTAGCATCGTCAGTAGTAATGATACGAACATGTTTTCCAAATTTTGGGGAGTCTACAACTGAAAATTCAAGTGAGATCAAGATTAAAATGAGGTCCTAATTGAAGAAAAATTATGTTTAAGCTATATCAGCAAAAATTCTCAAAATTTATTTTAAACTCAAGAGTTTAAGTTTTTTTGAAGATCAAATAAAAAAATGATAATTATAAGATTAGAAACTCACCCAAGTGAAAATGGGTTGAAATCGAGGTTTAAATAGGAGAATTAAAATTTTTAGGCCTTACGGACAAAAATCCTAATTTCTACCTTTCTAAATCCTGTTTAAACAAGAATTACATGATAAAATTTGAAGAAAATAGTTTAAATGGGTGTTATGGTTCTTACCCAAGCTTAAAAATGGATGAAATTGCTTAAAATCATGAAACCCTAAGCTCCAAGTCTTGAAAATGGTGAAAATGTCAAAATAGGGTATATAAATTAATCAAGGCATATGCGATCACCGGTCGGGCACGTTGATGACGTCCAAGCCATACCTCTTCTCAAAAGATGAAACAGTCGCTACCAAATATAGTAACCCAACAAATGTTAGGGTCGAATCCCAAGGGAATGTGTGGACTCATGACTCTCAGTTATTATAATAAATGGGCAGAATTGGAAAAGTAAATAGGGGGATTTTGAGTGTCAATATCGAACAAATGGTGAGTATCAACTTCGAGTGCAATCAAAACTTTTTGATAGCTATGAAACATGGGCCGAAGGAAAGAAGAACATCAAACAAAGTTGCGGTCAGAGCAAAGAAAAATATGCCAAAAAAGATTCACTTTGGCTTCTAGCTCACTTAGCTTAGTGTAGGTCGTAAGTGAACACTAGAATTGTGTTCCCCTAGCTTCTCAACTCTGTCGGTTTATTGTGCTACGTACCAACCTGTTACCTTGCCTGCTGAATCGGTAAGTTATGTACCATCTACAGTCTTTTGGACGAGCAGACAGATTTCACCCTTTACCTTTTGAGTCTCAGGATGTCACCTTACTAACCCTTATCTTGATCCTAGTTAACTTTTACCTTTTGTGTCTCTAGTTATTAGATGAGATCTAACCATCTTACTTAGATAATACCTAGTAGTGTGGATCGACAATTAAACTCCAAATTACTATTGCCGTTATCTTTTCCTAGTCACTACTCCTTTTATGGAGTAAGTAGCAATAATCTAGGTGGGATCCTAATGCTTCCAACCGCTAGAATAACTATTGAAGCAAAGATAATGCAACACATACATGGGTATTGGTTCAGAACAATAATAGCACTTCCCCTACTTCATTAATCCATCAAGGTTTCCACAACCCTAGCTAAGGGTTTCTAGCCTCGCATGCATGTGAAGTAATCAACAACATTCATAATTGAAAGCTTAAGATGAAATAACAATAAAAAAAAAGTAAAAACTCAAAAATGTAACTGAATTAATTAACCAAACTCAATACAAGTGAATTCCAAGACTAAGATCGAATCTTGGAATCAAAATATGTTTGTAAGTATCAAGAGTGTGTAACTTTTACTAAGAACACATAATGGGTATTTATAGTATATAAGGAAACCCTAAAACCAAAGACCGAACGAAATAGGAGAAAAAGGGGTCAGTGGCCACTTATGGTCCTACTTGCTCCTTGTCCTTGGGCATAGGTAACACTTGCAGCCTACAGGGAGGGCGCAAGTGGCAACCGTAAGTGCAAGAATAAACATTTCCTGCAAGTCAGCTCTCGGGATTTTAGACTTTTGACACTTGCTTTGCCCACATGTGGTCCACAAGTACTACATGTGGTACGCATGTTGACTTAGCAATTGTTGAGAGTCATTTTTTCAGCACATCTTCAATTCCCGAACATGAATCAGCCACGAACAATCTGGAAAGTGTCTATAACATCCATAATTGCTCTCAAGAGTAGTCAAAAACACCCTTTTTCCTCTTTTCATGAACTTAGTATCCAAAACATGATTTTCTACAAAACATACCAAAAATGCATCATATCTAACAAAAAATCCTCAGAAACTCAAATATTTTCATAGTTTTATGCATCGAAAGTGCTATATTTCTATAGCACATCATATGCAATACTTGGCTTGAGGGAAGGTATCGCATATGATATCCTTTCATTGCATTCGCGGGGCTCGTGATCGCGATAAAGATGTCACATATGCGACACTTGGTGTTGATCAACTGAGTTGCACATGCGACTGGCCAATCGCGATTGCGGGTGTAAAAGCACCAGGTAGAGACTTAGAATTCTCCAAGTCTCCACAGATCCCTCGAGATTCATCTGCAATCCCATGAATGCAAACAAACTGTGCCACTCTATCAAATTTAATGCTCCAGACTAAATGGCGATATCATATTTTTTAAAAAAATCATTTTCACAAAGTTGACTCCCAAAACCCAATTTCACAACTTTTTAAATCGATTGTCGAAATGAGATATAAACTTCATAAACCACACCGACCATGTTACCAACCTAAAATCAATGTTTCAGATCTATTGGCGTAGTCCATTTCGCCATCCAATGCACAGATCAATAAATGTAGACCTAAGTCAATTGAAAGGCTTTTCAAGCCACCAAAAAATACAATATCACTTAAATCTCATCAAAATGCACTAGAAATCGTGCCAATCATCCCCACACCCCAGAAAAACAACAATGCAGCCATAGGGAGGGGTATAGTGGTTAAATCATAAAGAAATGAATATTTCATATAAATTATCAAAATTCAGGTCATTACTTCATCCACCACTAAGAATTTAGTTTGTCCTCAAACTAAAGGCAAGGGATAATGCCTGAATCAGCAAAAAGCTGGGGATAAGAAATATGCATAATAGACTCGACCTCCTAAGTAGCCTCATCTACAAATCGATGCTTCCACTGGACCTTAACTATTGGAATAACTCTAGAACGTAATTGTCTAACATCCTTAGCCAATGAATGACATGAGACTCGTCTAAAATGTAATGTCGAATCCTGGAAACATAAAAATTAGATGAATATCTGATAAAGCTGGGGGCAAAGCAAACTCATAAGCCACATCACCCACAGTCCGAAGAACCTCAAATGGCCCAACATACCTGAGGCTATGCTTTTCCCTCTTCCTAACCCTTATCACACCCTTTATGAGCAAAACTTAAAGGAAAACACAATCACCAATACCAAATCTCAAGGCACAAAGTCTATTATCTGCATAGCACTTTTGCCTGCTCTGAGTCATTCAAAGTCTATCCTAAATGATCCAAACTCTATCTAAAGACTCAGGAAGAAAATCTATACCTCGACGTCTAACCTTAGAAACCTCAAACCAACCAACTGGAGAGCGACAATGCCTACCATACAAGGCCATAAAAGGAGCCACATAAATATGGAAATTATAGCTATTATTATACGCAACTCTACTAAAGCTAGATACTGCTCCCACTGGCCAACAAAGTCCATCACACAAGTGTGGAGCATATCCTCTAATACCTGAAAGGGGTGAAATATTATGCTAAGATCAACCTGAGTACCTAACTCATCCTGAAAGGTCTTCCAAAAGTGACATGTAAACACTAAACCTCGATCTGATATGATAAACACTAGCACACAATGAAGACACACAATCTCAAAAATATAGATACGAGTCAACCTCTCAACACTAAAAGATAGCTAAATCAAAATAAAATAGGGAGATTAGCCAATCGATCCATGATGACCCAAACACTATTAGAACCATTCCAAGTACGAGGTAACCCAGTCACATAGTCCATAGTAATCTGTTCCTACTTCTACTCGAGAATGCGTAACCTATGAAGTAATTGACTAGGACTCAAATGCTTAGCCTTCACCTATTGGAAACACAGGCAGCAAGCTATAAAATCTGCTATACCTCTCTTTATACCACCCTACCAGTAATGGTACGTAAAATTATGATACATCTTAGTCACTCCCAGATGGATGTAATACTTGGAATAATGGCCCTCCTACAAAATCAATCTCATTCAGTCACCCACTCTCGGTATACAAACACGACCTCCAATCCTCAATATACCATCTGAATCAAGTGAGGCTTCCTTAGACCTACCACTCAACACCTTGTCTTGAATCAATCTTAATCCAACATCATCAAACTGATAAGCTCTAATCTGCACCATCAAAGAAGACCTAGCCTCCACTAATGCCAAAACACACCCAGGTGTCGAAATATCAAGACTAACCATCTGGTTAGATAAAAACCAAACCTTGAAGGACAAAGGCATCTCCTAGGCCAAACGATGTGCCAAGCTACCCATGCTAGTCGACTTCCAGCTCAAGGCATCCGCAACCACATTAGCCTTGCTAAGATGATATAGAATAGTCAAGTCATACTCCTTAAGCATCACCAACCAACGATGCTTCCATATATTAAGATCTTACTGGGTGAAGAAATACTAAAGGCCATGATCATTTGAGAAAATCTCACAACAAACCAAAAAAGTAGTGCCTCCATAACTTCAAAGTAGAAATAACCGTATACAACACTAAATCATGGGTAAGGTAATTCTTCTCATGGGGCTTCAACTGACGAGAAGCATAAGCAATCACCTTACCCACCTGTAGCAACACATCACCTAACCCCACACTTGAAGCATCATAAAATATAGTAAAGCCCACACCCTTCTTGGGCAAAGTCAAGATAGAAATTGATGTTAATAAATCCTCGAGATTTTGGAAGCTCGCCTCATAAGCATCAGACTATTGAAAAGAAACTTTCTTCTAAGTCAACTTGGTTAACGAAGCTGCAATAGATGAAAACCCTCATCAAAATGCTAAAGTAACCTACTAATCCTACAAAACTCCAAATCTCAGTGAGTAAAGTAGGCCTAGCCCAATCTTAAACCATTGCAATATTGGTTGGATCAACCATTGTACTTTCCTTAGTCACCACATGACCCAAGAAAAAATAGACTCCAACCCAAACTCATACTTAGAGAACTTAGCATACAGCTTCTCATCCCTCAAACTCTAAAGCACAATCTATAAATACTCTTCATGATCAATATCACACTTGGAATAAACCAAGATATCATCTATAAATACAACAACAAAGGAGCTGAGATATGATTAAAATACTTGGTTCATTAATTCCATCAACGCAACTGAGGCATTGGTCAACTCAAAGGACATTACCAAGAACTAATAATGATCATACCAACTCTGAAAACCTGACTTCGGAATATCCGAAGCGCTAATCCTCAATTGGTGATACATGGACCTCAAATTAATATTTGAAAACACCAAAGCACCCTGAAGCTGATCAAATAAATCATCAATACAAGGGAGAGGATACTTATTCTAGACTATTACCTTGTTTGATTGTCAATAATTAATACACACATGCATAGACCTATTCTTTTTCTTTACAAACAAGATAGGCACACCCCAAGGTGACATACTGAGTTGGATAAATACCTTATCTAATAATTTCTGCAACTGATCCTTTAATTTTATCATCTCATCTTGGGCCATTCTATAAGAAAGAATAGAAATAGGATTGGTTTCCAGCTTAAGATTAATAGAAAAGTCAACATCATAATCTGAAGGTTTGCCAGGAAAATTTGTGAATACGACATCCTCGAACTTGTAAACCGTATGAACAGAATCCAAATAAGGAGGTGAAGCAACACTAGTATCACAAATTTAAGCCAAATAAGATAATCATCCCATCTAAACCAAGCAACAAGCCTGAGCATATGATATAATCCTTTTAGGACTAGAATGAAGCACACCCTTCCAAGCTATCCTTGGCATACTCGGTGAAGCTAAAGCTTGGTCTTACCATAAAAATCTAGGACAACATGGTAAGAAGCTAACCTGTCCATACGTAAGATGACATTAAAATCTATCATATACAATATAATAAGATCTACCCAGGTCTCACGCTGCAAGAGTCACAACATAAATTCTATCCACCACTAAAGAGTCTCCTACGAGGGTAGATACATGAATTGGCATATCAAGAGGCTTACAAACTAAATCAAAACCCAAATGTAGACTCATAAGAAAAATCCAATCCCGATGATGACAATAGCTGAGGCCTTTTCCTTTGATCTGATGGGTATAGTACAGGACTGTCCATGACCATCATCTACCTGAATAGCCCTGCGACCACCACCACAGGCGCCATTATACCTTTCTCGTGTACCTCTAGTAGAACAACTACCTCTCATAAATAAAATAGAAGTAGCTCTGAACACACAACAAATACATTCCTTGGCCAAGTGATACAAGAGAAGACTAGGAATTCACAAAATAGACACACAAGATGCAAAAATCAGCAAGCATAAACAACAAAAAAGAAAGGGGATGAAGAAGAAGATTGCATAAACGTAAAGATAGATAGAAAGACCCTTACTTTTACCAAGTGATTAATAAAAGATGGTGTATCAAACCATCAATCACACCTCACTAATAGAACTCAAACCTTCTTCTTAGGTGGACCAAGGGAATTCACACTTCTCAAAACCCACCTTTCTTGCCAATTTGTCAACACAAGTGAAATTCATCAATTGTGCTAACCCTAATTCGATTTCTCTCTCTTAAGAAGAAGGAGAATACTACAAGATAACACTAATATTACAATTTGAAAATTCACGCAATTTATTATGTCAAATTCAAGAAAATAAGAGCTAAGGAGCCTATTTATACTATTACAAAACAAAGACTAAAACACCCTTAATAAAGGGTGCTCCTTTGGAGTGTAAAAAGAAAGCCTTAAAGAACCATAATAGCCCTAACAATGGGCACCTCTTGAGTGTCCAATTATAGTGTGCAAGGTCCATCTTGTCTTTCAAGTAAGGAGCCTCTTGAGTGTAATGGTTCCCTTCTCCTCCTTCAACTTGCCAAGGCTTTAAAAGGCTCCAAACACTTGCCAATTCCGAAGCTTGAACCTTTGACAATACCTTGTGCTATTTATGCTCTTCATGCTTGTATCATCCTACCCATCTTGAAAGGAATTTGTCCTCAAATTTACACCTTGTAAAACAAAAAAGAGGGAAAAACATGCACACAATCCTCGTGATAGGAGAGTTAGCATTAGTACCACAAATTAAGTGAACATACCAAGGGGGTACACTTTTGGAATATAACCAAATATCCCTCGTTATGATCATGAAACACCTATCATAAGCATAAAAAGGACACAGCTAAGGCAAATATCAAGAGGTACAACAACTACAAAGGTCCACAAAAGCCATATAGCATTGTAAGTCCAAGTGGACCAACAAACAAATATCCTACCCCTACATAAAGCAAATCCAAGACTAGCATGGATATCATCATAAGAAAATAGGTAGTATAGGAAGGCATTAAGTGTAAAGGCATCATTCAAGGTGTTATAATATATAATAATACCATTTGGTTCAATAGTTTTAGCACATAAGGTTGGAATCAAGTCATTTAAACACATATGGCTTCCTTTTTTCAAGTAAAACATCAACTTGGCATCCACAAGTTTGGATTCATTCAATTCAAGCACAAGTGTGTCAGGCAAGGATGCACATTTAGAAGCATTATCCCAATATGATAATGACACATTTTCCCTTGGGTTTTCAAGAATAATATCTTGCTTGTCATGTAGACTAAGCAACAAGTTGGGTATGCCAACATCGTCATATCTATATTTGGCACCGAGGTCAAATGGAAAGAGTGGCCTTAGACATGGATCTAGACAACACTCTTTTTCCCCATAGGCTTTGCCCCATCTAAAAGACATAATCTCTATAATAGCGTTTATATCATCAAAACCAAATAAAGAGTAGAGAAAGGTGTCACACAAATCAACTTCAACTATAGTGCCCTTATGTAAGTACTCACTAGTTCCAAGTTCATCACCACTAGGATGCTCAACATAGAAAACACACAAAGAAGAAATAGATGGAATCTCTAAGCATGCACCACTTCCTATTTCAAGAGAGTAATTATAATACCCCGCATGTTTCTAAGCTAGGAAGTGAATAAGTATTCCTACGTATGAAATCTCATATCCTGTGATTCATGCTTGAGTACATGACTTACAATGAATATACTACTAATGGGATAGCTTATTATGCATTAATCATGTTCATATAAGTCACTTAAGGTAATACAAGCTAAGAGTTTTTGAATCCATCAAGTTTTAGTATTTGATTTTGCAAAGGTCATATTTGAATGAGTATAAATCGATGTTAATGTGGTATTTTGACTGATTTAGATCCATCAATAGATAGATAATTGAATTATCTTTCCAACGATATCAATTTCACCTTAATCCAATACTCGAGCAAAAAGTTATGCCTATTTTTGTGAGAGACGGTAAGCATAAGCGATTGGTTAGGCGCCGCCCAACCTAAGCATAGGCGATTGGTTAGGTGCCGCCAAACCCAAGTATAGGCGATCACTTAGACGCGACCTAAGTTAGTTCCAGGTGCTAAAAACACTCTATTTTGAGTTATTTTAAGGGTAATTAAGTCTTTTAACACTCCTTACACGTCCCTAAACTTAACCTTACAAAATATATAGCTTCTAAACATATTACAATCCTATTATCATCTTAAATCTCATCATCCAAGAGAACTAAAAGAGAAAAACAACTAGGGTTGCATAACTAAGCTTGAAGATCCAATTTCAAGGAAATTCTCCATCAATCATCAAGAATCTTCCTTCTAAGGTATGTGTGAGTTGATTTATAGATCCCTTTCATCCATAAAGCTCAAAAACCATCTTTTTCATTATAAAGTATGATTTCTATATTGTTGGGTATTGATGATTATGTTGTTGATGTTGAGTGATTCTCAAGATGGAATCTTTATATTTTTTTTTTGAATTTCATGATATCATATGAGTTGGAAACATGTAAATTTGGTTGTTCATGATGTATAATTTGATGATTTCACTTATTATTAAGATGTGCATGTAAGGTGTTTGATAAAATGCCTAAGAAACTAGAAATCATGCAATATAGCTAAATTGTGACTAAGTGAAGGATTCATGATATGCCCTTACGTTCTAATGACTTCTATGTTAATAATGTGCCTTGTAAATGTTGTTGGAATACTCATGTACTATTCTTATGAGATTATGCTATGTTTACTTATGAATCCTACTTATGAACAAGATGTATGATAACCATGAAATCCATATGAACTTCCATGCTATTGGTATGTGTTGCTAATATGATTATGCAATGAACATGATATTAAGATTGTGCAATTACTTCTATGTGATATGAAATCCTTTCCATGCAATACATTGTTGATAACCATGCTTAGTATGAGATCCCTACTTATGATATTATAAATTATGGACTCTACTCTTATGATCAAGTCAGTCATGTGTGTCAGTTTCCTTCCATCAAGTCCTGGGGGTACTTGTACCCGAAAACTATAGCTGTGTGCCAAGAGCCATGTCATGTTTCATGATATCCGAACTCAAGCTATGATTCCATAGACTTCAGTCAGTCATGTGACTCAGGAAAACCTCCTGATCTTAGTCAGTTTTCAGATATCAGTAATATTCCGCCAGTCAACGGAATTCAGTAAGATTAAGTCATGCACAGTTAGTTATTCATGTCCAATCCTTCCAGATGGGAGTAGAGGTTAGCACCAAGTGAACCCAAGGATGGGAACTCACCCGCCAGTTCAGGGTGTGATTCTTAGTAGTCATCCTTGTGTTCCAGAACTATGTAGTCAGCGTAGGTTGAGATATCTTAACCTGTAAGATTAAGGTTGATGAGGTGGCTTAACCCGTCAGTTTAGGGTTCCCACCGTTCTCATTAAGTACCCTCCAGATAAGGGTCACTCACAGGCTGTCCTTACCCATGGCACGGTATTGACACCCCTCTAGTTGGGGCAGAGATTGGACCCCAGCTTAGCCATAACGGCATACATGGGGCATATCGTTTAAACACTACTTCCCACAGTTTCAGTATCAATCTCAGTAAAAGAACTCAGGGTGTTCTTCAGTTTTCAGTATATACAGGACTGTCAGATACAGTCGTCTATGTTATCTGTTTTAGTATCAGTGATGACAGTTATCGGTAAACCATGTATTAGCTTACAGGTCATGCTATCACGTATTCACGGTCTCAATTTCTATATATGTGTGTTTGTACTCCCACGTTCATATTATTCAGTCAGTGTTGTTCATGCATGAAACCCTTTATGTTTATCCTACCTTCCTTGTATACTCAGTACTCTAGTTGTACAGACGCATTTGCGCTATGGTACTTTCTTTTCATGTTACAACATAGGTTCCGAGACACGACCTCCAGCCCAGCAGTAGCAGAAGTATTCCATTCGCAGAGACACAGTGAGTCCTCATTGATTCGAGGACAATATGATTTGATTCATTTATTATTTCTTCAGTTCAATTTTACGGAGTTAGTTAGAGACATATTCCTTCAACTCCTTACCGATAGTTTAGAGGCTTTCAGATTTATGTTCAGATTTATGTTCAGATTGAGTTGTTTTGAGTATTTTCATCCACATGATTGTATTCAGTTGAACTTTATGGCCTTACAGTTCTATGTATTCCGTATTATTATATCATGATTTGCAGTATACAGGTACAAATATCAGTCATGGGTTAGCTTGTGGTCCCTCAGGGTCATGAGTACCGTGTAGCATTCCGGTTCAGCGAATCGGGGTGTTACAGTAATTTCGCCATAGATATAAGTCACCATGAGCAGGAAAGGTATTACACACAAAAACATGTTCACAAGAAAATCACAATTTGGGTTTCCTACATATTCAAGCAATTCAAGGTCACCTTCATCCGATTGTGCCTTTTCTTGGTTTCTTTGAGCAAATCTATCAATATGGCTTTCATAATACAACATGCTCAAAGAATCATCTCCAATCCCATGATCAACTCTATCAACATCATTACTAACTTAAGACTTATTAAACACACCACACATATGCTCAAGTAGTGGACTATATTCGGGAGTAGGTTGATCATCATTCACATTCTCACTAGTTGTTGGCAACTCACATACCAACATAGACTCACCTTGGCTTTCACAAGGGTCAACTATTGTGTGAATACTTTTTTCACTTGGTAAGGGAACCTCATTCAAGTCATAAGTGCTAGCACTAGATGGACACAAATCATTCTTACGAAAAGAATTGATTTTGTCATCTAAAGGATCAACTAGTGCTTGCGTACTCACAACAAGAGTTTGGTCCTTATTCAACCTAACAACACTAAGAGTATCACAAAATGAAGATTCACACACTTCTTCATTAAACAAATCCGAAACTACACCACTTTGGCTACTACTAGCCACATAACAACAATTCAAGTTTCTAGGAGTGTAGAAGATAGCTTTGTTACCTTGTAGATCATGTTAAGTATGTTCTTCACTTGGTTTTAAATTAGGGAAGCCTTCATGCTCTGCATTACAAGGGAATATGTCAAGGTTTCCCTTTGGACTCACTTTTTCAAAATTTGGATTTAGTGCACTAAGCATTTGGCGCATATCTTCAATGAAGCTATCCCAATCGTCTTTGATGCGATCAAACGTGGTATCGAAACTATAGGCAGCCATAGTAACTAAAAGAAAGAAACAAACCTACAAAATGAACAAACAAGTTAGTTCAAAAAGAGCCTCACCTCCCTCACTCTTGTTTCTTACCTCACGCTTGGTTTCACAAGTGTTGAAAGCTTGGCAATACTTGGCAAGTGAATTGAGTGGTGAATATGCTTTGGTCCAGAATCGATTTTTGTTTGATATAACTCAAATCAAATGATGCACGGACTTGAACCAACAAATTACTACTAATTAAAAATGAGAAAAAAACACAAAAATTAAAGACATGAAATAATCGAACTCTAATCTAATTACCAAACTGTAGGTACTTACTAGCTTACTAATTAGTGATAGAACCAACAAAATTGAAACTAGAAACAACAATTAGAAACTAAGAAATCTAAATTTGAACTCAATTTGATTGGTCACCAAAGTGATGACATGGCAGCTTGTAATTGGACATCACTTTTCAAAATTTTCAAATCTCAATTCACTTATTTCGGCCAAACACACTTAGGAGAAGAAGAAATTTCATTTGGGAGGGGAAAATTGAAGGTTTGGAGCCCTTTTGGAGCTTCAAATGAATTAAAAATAGATTGGTCCCCCCTTGAACTTTCAATTGTACTTTGATATTCCCTTTGTCCCCTCTTCTTTTGGAAGATTGTGAATATGCTAGGGAATATTCTTTGTACAAACAACTTTCATCTTCTCTTTCTTTATTTTTGTGGATCAAACTAGGACTTTGAATATTCTTCTTCAACAAGTTTTGAAGATGATGAAGAACAATATGAATATTCAAGAGTTGACCAAGGTTTGACCACTAGGCAAATGAACCCTAAATTCAATTTTTCTTTTAGATCTAGATTCCCTTTGCCAATACAAGCTCAAATATCAATAAATCAGCCACAAATCGTCCACAATACCACAACTGACACATTACCCTCTTCACAAAAGCTTCAAAACGCCACAACAAGGGTGGACCTTAGCTCAAACACAACCAAATCTTGTTTCAAACATAGATCTAGACACTTTAAGTTCTAGAGAACAAGAATCTAACACTTGAAACAAACAAAACACAAAAAACAAAGTATATCTAAGATCTAAAAATCTGTCAAAACATAAAAATAGGTTAACAAATTTTTTTGTGAGATTTTCGATTTTCTACACTCTTTTTTGTTGATTTTCTTCGAGATAATCAATAATCCAAGACTTAGGGATGTAGGAACAACCCTAAAACGTGGCTTTGATACCAAATGATACAAGAGAAGACTAGGAATTCATGAAATAGACACACAAGATGCAAAAATCAGCAAGCAAAAACAACACAAAAGAAAAAGGATGAAGAAGAAGATTGCATAAACGTAAAGATAGATAGAAAGACCCTTACTTCTACCAAGTGATTAACAAAAGATGGTGTATCAAACCATCAATCACACCTCACCAATAGAACTCAAACATTCCTCTTAGGTGGACCAAGGGAATTCACACTCCTCAAAACCCACCTTTCTTGCCAATTTGTCAACACAAGTGAAATCCATCAATTGTGCTAACCCTAATTCGGTTTCTCTCTTAAGGAGAAGGAGAATACTACAAGCTAACACTAATATTACAATCTGAAAATTCACTCAAATCATTATGTCAAAATTCATGAAAATAAAAGCTAAGGTGCCTATTTATACTATTACAAAATAAAGACTAAAACACCCTTAATAAAAGGTGCTCCCTTGGAGTGTAAAAAGAAAGTCTTAAAGGACCATAATAGCCCTAACAATGGATACCTCTTAAATATCCAATTATAGTGTCCAAGGTCCATCTTGTCTTTCAAATAAGGCGTCTCTTGAGTGTAATGGTTTCCTTCTCCTCCTTCAATTTGCCAAGGATTTAAAAGGCTCCAAACACTTGTCAATTCCGAAGCTTGAATATTTGACAATATCTTGTACTCTTTTATGATCTTCAAGCTTATATCATTAAGTGTTCGGTCACATCATACACATAGCAATCTCTATAACCCAGCTCAGTAGAAGGAGGTACGACTGTACTAGAGTGATCACCCAAAACTACTGAACCAGAAGGCCCACTACCTGAATTCTACAAATTTTCCTACACAGGTCTACTTTGATAACCACGAAAACCTTTACAATACCTACCTTAAAAATATTGACCTCTAAACTCGCCCAGGCGGTACACCCTTTTGGTGCCTCTCTACGATGCTTGAAGAATACCCTTAATCATCTTGTCATGATCCATTATAATCTAAAATGATGCTCCAAACACTACCATTTGTAATGTAGCTAGCTGAAGTGAGATATCCAACCCCTTCACGAATATTCAAATCTTATTAGTTTCTATGGTAATGCTGGCATGGGAATATCTAGACTAGGCATGAAAGGATGCCTCATACTCTGCAATGATCATGGAGCCCTACTCCAGTTATCAAAACTCATCCCTTATCTAATCCCTTAGACTGTGAGGCACGAACTTTCCAAATAGGCCTCAGTAAAATAATCCTAATTTATCTTAGGAGAATCAAGAGGTTTATAACAAACAAGTGAACTCCAACAATCTCTAGTGGTATCCCTCAACTAATAAGTAGTATACGCAACACCATGCAACTCAAGCGAGCGCAGGTTATGAAACTTCTCATTACAGTCAATCAAGAACTCATAGGCATCCTCTTCCTTAGCACAACTGAACCTAAGAGGACCCAAATGAGTGAATCTCTCAAACCTCTTCTAATCCTCCAAAAACATAATCGTACTTGCAATAAGAGGAGGCATGGTAAATCTGGCAGGCTAAGATAACACCTGAGGAGGTAACATAGATGAAGGTTGAGCTCCTGATCTCAGAATACCATACTCATATACAGGCGCTGAAGAAGGAATAACACTCGGAGTTTGTAGAGTATAAAAAGATACTACAAAAAAATGTATCTATAGCTATGAAACTTAAGCTGTGAATTCAAAAACCATAGCTATAAATGAATAATAGCCACAAGAATTAAATTTTCATAGCTATTTATAAGTTTGTATAGTTTCTTAGCTGCGAATATTAAA
Source organism: Capsicum annuum (assembly GCF_002878395.1). Classification (NCBI taxonomy): domain Eukaryota; kingdom Viridiplantae; phylum Streptophyta; class Magnoliopsida; order Solanales; family Solanaceae; genus Capsicum; species Capsicum annuum. Next base: position 739,983 of record NW_025893708.1, on the reverse strand, counting down.
TTGACAAAGAAATTTTTTTATTTTTGCTACAATTACTAACATTCGTGACAATAATTAGCTAAATAGCTACAATTTTATTGCTACAGTAACATTTTATAGTTGTTCATAAGTTTTTGCCACCCAATAAAAATTATTGTAGAAATAATAATTTTTTAGCCATGATAAATTATTTGAAGCAAAATATTGTAGCTAAATATTTTTTTTTTGCTTCAAGTTGTAAAAAATTGTGGCAATAGTAATCTTTTAGTCACAATAAACTATTTAAATAAAATATTGTAGCTAAATAATTTTTTTTGCTTCAAGTGACAAAAAAATAGTGGCAATAGTTAAATTATATAGCCACATATTTTTTGCTATAGTAAAATTTTATAACTAATTATTATTTTTTGCCACAGGTTAAAACTTATTGTAGCAATAGTAACCTTTCATCTATAATAAGTATTTAAATAAAATATTATTACTTCAAGTTATAAAAAATTATTATTAGAATCAAACTATATAGACATAGAATTTTCGCTCAGTAAAATCTTAATGCTAATTATTAATTTTTGTCGCGTACTGAAATTTATTGTAGAAATTAGTGACATTTTAACCGTTATAAAAGATTACTTAAACAAAATATTGTAACAATAGTTGTCATGAACAAATAATTTAGTCACAAATATATTTTTATGATTAAATTTTATAGATAGTAATTATTTTTATCACGAACTGATGCTTTAGCAATACTAATCTAGAGTGATTATAGATATATTAACTGTTCAATTCGATGTAATAATACATATATCTACTTGTGAATTTAAAATATAATTTCATTAATAGGTTATTATATTCAATTAATTTTAATTAGTTAATTATATTGATCTTAAATATGACTTTACTGAGCTCACAACCTAATCAAGTGCTTCCAGAATTATTATTTGGCTCAAACTAATTTCATTAAAAGAATATATTTATCAATCCAATGTGATTGGAGGCACTAAACTATTCGATTTAATTCAATTTTATAATTTTTGAGTTCTAAATATAACTTAAGTAAATATCTAATTATATCTATTTCAATTGACAAATCATGTCAAACTTTATAGCAATACTTTTATTCAACTTCATCCTGATTAAGTGTTTTCAAAAATATTACTTGACACAAATATTTTTTATTAAGACAGTGTCTTTATTAATTCACTATAAATTGAAGGTGTTCATCATTTGACTTGATTTAATTTTATATATAATTTTATTTAAAAATTTTGCATGTAATTTTAAATTAACATGTTATATATAGAGTCAATTTAATTTCTAATAAAAAAATAAATACAAAAGATAAAAAAAGTGATCCTCAACCATAAATAATTTATATATATCTATACTTTTAATCTCTAACTTTGTCAAGTAAGCTCTTAATCTTATCAAGTCCATATGTCTTATTATAACATATTACTTTTTGGACGTTTTTTTTTTCTAAAATAGGTATTATTGATTCTTTCTTAAGAGTTGCAAAAATAATATTAAATATGAATTTCTATCTATGTTTAAATTCAAATTCAAATAATCATTTGTCAGGGAAGTACGATTTTACTATAATTGGATACTTTAATCTGGATTCATGTTATTGATATAAAAAGGGATAAATTGACATTCTTTTGAAAGTTCTATCGTAAAATAATGTCCAAACTTCAAATTTATGATGCTGACACTTGTCATTATAATATTATTTTACTTCTCCTATTCTAAATATACATATTAAATAGAATTTCTAACATTGACAATTTTATTCCATTTTAGTTTTTCTATTTTAAACTCGATATATAATTCATATAATTATTACATTCATATAATTTTATATCTTAAATAGAAAAAATATAATTCTAGTTTTAATCTTTTTCTTTAAAAAAGTCAAATTGAAATAATCGAATGTTGTGAAATATGGTTCCACCATAATAGGACACCTTAAAATTAAAGTTGAATTCAGACTTTTGATAATAAAAATAGAAATAAAATTGATATTATTTTGAAAGTTCTATAGTAAATTATTACCCAACTAACTTTTATGGTGATGACGCTTGCTATTATAATGTTATTTCACTTCTTCTATTCTATTTGGACAAATTAGATAGCATTTCTAACATTGATAATTTATTTTATTTATTTTAGATATCTATTTTAAACTTAAAATTTTAATTGATATATTTATATTAAATTTATATAATTTTTATATTTTCAATTAAAACAAAAAAATTAAAATTAAAAATTCATATCTTTTATTTTCAAATTCAAATTGAAATAATCGAATACTGTGAAAGTATGATTCCAACATAATAGGACACCATAATGTGAATTTGAATTGACGTTATTGATACTTAAAAGAAAAATTAAATTGATATTTTTTTCTAAAATAAATCTAATTTAAATGATTTTCAAACTTAAATTTTATGATAATTAACATTTGTCATCACAATATTATTTTGCTTCTCCAATTCTATATGGGTAGACTAGATATATATATTTTGATATTGAATATTTTATTTTAAAGCCTTTTAAACGTGAAATTCTAGTCCATATAAATTATTTTAAATTCATATAATTTTTATATTTTTAATTTCAATTTAAATAACAATAATTCAACATTAAAAATAATCATAATATTTAGAATAATATTTATTTCCAATAAATAGATAAAAATTTTCATTAACTTAAGTAGAACATATATGTATCATTAACAAAATTAATAATATCATAGAGGATCGAAATAGTTGAAAAGGAATATACATTTTAGAATATTATTTATTTCATAAATATTTGACATTTCCATTATCTTAAAATAGACTATGTACTTATTTTTACGATTAATATTATTTTCAGTAAATATTTTTGCTTGTCACATTTGTTAATTACATAGTAAGCATTTGTATATAAATAAAGTTTTTTAAAACAATATATATTAGAGTACTACATAGTAAGCATTTGTATATAAAGAAAGTTTTCTAAAGCAATATATAGTAGAGTAATACGTGGGAACACAAAGGCTAATTAGCCAAAATATTCTCCCAAAAAAATCTCCCTCCAAAACTAAAACTTTCAACTTACCAAAACTTCCTCCAAAATTTTTGTAGTCAAATAAATAACCTATTTTCCTTCCTTCTTAGGAAAATCCTCAAATCTCTTTCTCCTTCGTCCTTTCTTCTTCCTTTCCAATCCGCAACCGCCCCCTCCCCCCACCCCCTCCCCCATCACCTCCTCCCTCATCTCCCCACCCCCTCGCCCCCCCTTTATTCCCCTCCGCCCCATGTTCTTGAAACTTTTATGTATGATGTTTTGCTAATTGACTTCTTTTTTTTTTTGTAGGTTTTGCAATGAAATTTTTTTTTTTTATGTTTTGCAATGGAATTCTTCAACTAGATAATATAAGTTTTTACAATCTACGCATTGCATTGAATCGTATATATATATATATATATATATATATATATATATATATATATATATATATATATATATATGTGAATTTTAGAATTCTTATTGTGATTTTTCTTTTTGATCAAAAAAGTAAAAATCAAGAATCATCTTTATGCAATACTATCAAGTGCTTACTAATGTTACTATTATATTTAAGAGGCAAATTGGATAATACTAAAGCAGAATGTAATGACAACTCTCAGTAATATAAAAGAATATTACAAATTTATACTGTTTTACTTTGTAAAAATTGTAATTACTTAAATATTTGAAAGGCGCGCTGAGGAAAACTTGCTTTATTTGTGTTAACGTCTTTTATAGTTGAACGAATAAATATTATAATTTAAGATCTATATTTGTAGATTTATTTACTTCCTTAGTTGATTTGCACTTTTTCTTATTTTTATCAATTGAAAATTTTGGTCAATTACATATTTTTCTCCTCGAAATTTTATATGTACATACTTTTGGATATATAATCAGTTCGTATTATTGACAGATATATTGGTGGAAACAAAGCATGAAGGAAAACAAGATGTTTGTAGTTGAAGATCATGGAAAGAAACATAGGAAAAGACTATGTTGTTTTGAACTAATTACAATTCTTGAAATTGTAAATGCAATTATATTTAACTTAGTAGTTGTTTTGGATTCTAGGAAATATATTTCTGGCTATATTATGTAATTTTTGTGACTGAAAAAAAGAGTAACTTTGTGACTTATGAAGGTTGTGGAGAATTCTTTAATTTGTTGTAATAGAATTATTGAAATACTTTTTGGATTTTTTAAATTTACATTATAGAATTTTTGTGATTAATAATGTTTATGAAATATTTTTTAATTTGTAGCAAGAATTTTTATATGTTGAAAAAAAAAAAAGCAATGAACTTTTTTATTTGTGGCCAAACCTATAGGTAATTATAAAAAATATGGCTATACATTTTCATTTTTCATAGCAAATTATTAGCTATAATTTATGTATTTTCTAACAAGAAAAATAAATTCTTAGTCATGTATAAAAATGTTTGTGGCAAATACTTCTTATAGCTATAGACTTTCTAACTCGTAGCTAAATAGAAATATTGTTACAATTAAATTAAAATATAAAATAACCAAAAAATTTAAATTTATTTAGAGTCTTTTGGCATAATAGAATACGTTGTGGCTACATTACAAAAATTACTGTGAATTTTATTTATCGTGGCAAAAGAGTAAACTATTAGCTACAAGTATATGTTCCGTAGCAAGATTTTTGTCTTACCATCACAGCTACAATAATTTTTTTTGTAGCTATAAGTAGTAATCCTTAACAACAAATCATGTAAAGTCTATAGCTAATTTTTAGTTACGCCACTTCTTGCTACGAAAGCTACCAAAAAATGTGGCTAAAGTGTTTAGCCATGGAAATTTTCATATATAGCTATGAGGTATTTTGTAGCTATACATGCCTTATGTTGAAAGTAGGTACTACTAGAAGATCCACACTTGGGGATGGAGGAACACCACAGCAGACTCTAGCAAAGATGGAGGTACAATACTCAAAGTTGGGGGAACACCAGGCATATGCAAAGGAGCTCCCTCCAGATGGGTCAACAAGGGAACCAACAACCCCATCAAAACTAGGGTAGAAGAACTCGATGGGACTGAAGTAGGACCTATATCCCCAATATGTTCAACCCGGGACTCAAGGGAGAGGCCCCTAGCACTACTCCTAGATTAGGCAGATCCATGTACCCATCTAATACCTCGAGCCCATCCACGACTCGCAACTCACTCTTCTGACTAGGCTTTCTCACCCTCTAGACTAGGGTTTCTCCTTGGATAAAGGCTCTATATCTCTAACCTCACGAGATTTAGTCATCACCATCAGGACAGAAGAGATTGAAATATGACTTAGAACACTAGTTATGAAGGAAAGCCCCACGATAAGGAGCAAAATAAGGAAAATTACCTAAAGACATTTTATATCCTCTTGAAGATAGATATGAAAGTTTATGTATCTATCTGTCATACTCTATTAGACACCTTATTCTTGCACTATTGAGACCACTAAACCTGGCTGCTCTGATACCAAATTGTCAGAACCCAAAAATAAAGGGTCAATATGGAACTTGTTGCAGCAAACCTTAACAAGTAACCCTATCACAAAAACTAATACAAAAAGGAAAAATAATAGCTAAAATCAAAAGTAAAGCTTCTAGAACAAAGACAAACCACATAATATAATAAAAGCAAAAGAACATAACCAAAGATATCATATCATAATGTCAAAACCTGGTGTCACAGTGTAAGTACTAACTCATACAACTCGAGATCAAAATACATAAGATATCCAAAATAGGAATAACTCTGTCTCTAAATGAAAAATAAAGACATAGTCTAAATAATAGAAGATAGTAGTAGACTCTGGAAGCAAGAATCCAACTACTACCTTGAATATCTCCAATGTATATGATATGAGGATGTAATGCTCACAATCAACCAAAATGAAAATTTCCATATCTAACAAAAATACCAACCAAGTGAGCCAATAATCCGCTAAATATTTCCAACCATTGATGAAATCCATGAACCATATGCCAAAAGAGTAAACACATGAAAATATACCATTGATACCATAGTAGGCTTGTTAATTAGACAAGATATAACTAATTTCTCATACACAAGGCCAATAATATCATATAAGACCCCACATGGTAACACATAGCAATTAATATTCCAAAACTGCCAAATAACATCAATATAAAGGCCCCTACACGAGCACAACACAATAATATATCCATTTTCATGATTAGTTCCCACACCCTTCACATGATTTTGTACCAATATTAACTACCCAACCAAGTCTAAAGAAAGTTAAGCCATAACCTACCTTGAATACTGAAAACTTATCTGGAAGTCTTCAATCAAAAGCCTTACTCCTCAGGAACGAAATCAGAATCAACTAAAACATAGAGATATAGAACCCAGGTATCAAAAGAAAGACAATGACATTCATGTTGCATATTTTGGAGTCAGGGTCAAAACGGACCCCTAAAATGGATTTTCAAAAAAGAAAGGTAAAATTATAATTTTATTTTGAAACATGTTCCCCATAGTTTTTGGAGTCCGCAACTGAAAATCCAAGAAAAATGAGTTAAAATGAGGTCCCAAATAAAGAAATACCATGTTTTAGCTTTACCAGCTAAACTCCTCAAAATTCATTTTAAACTCGGAAATTGAAGTTGTTTTGAAGATGAAATCAAAAGAAAAGTGATAATTATAAGTGTAGAAACTCACCTAAGTGAAAATAGATTGAAATCGAGATTTAAACAGGAGAATTATAATTTTTAGGCCTTATGGGCCAGAATCCCCAATTTCTACCTTTTTAATTCGTGTTTAAACGAGAATTACATGATATAAATTGGAGAAAATAGTTGAATAGGTATTATGGAGCTTACCTAAGCTTAAAAGTGGAAGAAATTGTTCAAAACCACGAAACCCTAAGATCCAAGTCTCAAAAATGATGAAAATATCAAAACATCAGTATATAAAAGACCCAGGCAATGCATAAGAAATCACTGGGTCACGTATGTGGTACCTGACCTCAGGGAAAGTATTGTATATGTGATCTTGTCATCGCACTTATGTGCTTGCAATTGCAACCAAGATGTCACATATATGACACTTGGTGCTGATTAGCCGTGTCGTGTATGCGAATAGCCAATCGCAATTACGGGTGCACTTCCACCTGCTGGAGATTTGGAATTCTCCAAGTCTCCGTGGACCTCTTAGGATTCATTTAGAATCTTATGAATGCAAATGAACTATGATAAACTATCAAAATTGATGCTCCAAACTCAATGGCATTATGAGACTTTTGAAAAAATATCATTTTCACAAAGTTCATCTCCAAAACTCAATTTCATAATTTTCTAAACAGATGGTCGAAATGAGATATAAATGCCATAAAACCACACCAACCATGTTACCAACTTAAAATTGACGTTTCAGATTTGTTGGTGTAGTCTCTTTTGTCGTCCGATGCAAAGATCAATGAATGTTGACCAAAGTTAACTATACGGCTTGTAAAGCCACCAAAAACAACAATATCACATAAATCTCACCAAAATGAATTGGCAAGCATGCTAATTATCCCTACCCCCCCCCCTAAAATACCACAAAGAAACCACGGGGAGGGGTAAAATAGTCAAATCACATAGAAATAAATATTTCACATAAATCATCAAAAATCAGGTCTTACAAACTCTTCCAAAGGTAGATGTTGCTCCTACTGACCTTTAAAGTCCATAACACAAGCATGGAGGATATCCTCCAAAACTTGAATAGACTGATCTAATTAACCGTCAGTATGGGGAGAAAATTTATACTAAGATCAACCTGAGTACCCAACTCCTCTTGAAAAGTCTTCGAAAAGTGAGATATGAACATCGAACCTCTATCTGAGATGATAGACACCGCACACCATGAAGATGAACAATCTCCTGAATATAGATACAGGCCAACCTCTGAGCATCGAAAAAACCTAATCTAGAATAAAATAAGAAGATTTTTCCAATCGATCCATGATGACCCAAACACTATTAGAACCACAAGAAGTACAAGGTAATCTAGTAACAAAATCCATAGTGATCTATTCCCATTTCCACTCGGTAGTGGGTATCCCCTGAAGCAAACCATCAGGCTTTAAATAATCGGCCTGCACCTGCTGGCAGCCTAAGCAAGGAGTTGCAAAATCCAATACATCCTTTTGCATACCAACTCCAGTAGTGCTATCTCAAATTATGATATATCTTAGTCACTCTAGGATGGATGGAATACCTAGAACAGTGAGCCTCCTCCAAAATTAATCTAATCCAATCACCCACTCTCAGCAAACTCAACCTCCAATCCTAAAAACACCATCTAGATTAAGCAATTCTTCTTTAACCTCTCTACTCAACACATTATCCTAAATCATTCTCAACCCAACATCATTAAATTGATGAGCCCAAATCTATCCATCAAGGAAGATATAGCCTCCACAAATTCCAAAACATATTCTAGTGTTATTTAAATATAAATCCTAACCATCTAGTTAGCCAAAGACTGAACCACTAAGTCCAGAGGCCTCTCCTAGGTCAAAAGATGCATAACACTACCCATGCTAGTCGACTTCTAGCTTAATGCATCTGCAATTACATTATCCTTGCCTATAAGATAGTGAATAGTAAGGTCATAATCCTTAAGCAACTCAAGCCAATAGTACTGCCTCATATTAAGATCTCGTTGGGTGAAGAAATACTAAAGGCTATGATGATCCAAGAAGATCTTACAATGTACTCTAATAAAATAGTGCCTCTACCACTTCAAAGCAAAAACAACTATGCATAACTCCAAATCATGGGTAAGGTAATTACTATCATAGGGCTTCAACTAACAAGAATCATTCGATATTACCTTACCCTTCTTCATCCACAAAGAACCTAACTCAACAGTTAAAGCATCATAAAAGATGATGAAACTCATGCCCTCCTTGAGCAAGGTCAAGATAGGAGATGATGTCAACAAATCCTTGAGCTTTTGGAAGCTCACCTCACAAGCATCGAACCACTAAAAGGAGATCTTCTGTGGAGTCAACTAAGTTACTGGGGTTGTAATAAATGAAAAACACTCAAAAAAACACCAATAGTAACCTGCTAAACCAACTTAACTTCAAATCTTAGTAGGAGAAGTTTGCCTAGCCGAATCACAAACCATTGCAATCTTGGCCAGATAAACTATAAAACTGTCCTTTGTCACCACATGACATAAGAAAGAAACACACTCCAACGAAAACTCATACTTGGAGAAATTAGCATAAAACCTCTCATCCCTCAATCTCTAAAGTATAATCCACAAATTTTTCTTACTATCAGCCTCACTCATGGAATAAACCAAGTTATCATCTATACATACAATAACAAAAGATTCGAGATACGATCAAAATACCTAACTTATTAACTCTATAAATGTAGTTAGGTCATTGGTTAACCCAAAGGACATGACAAAGAACTCATAATGATAGTATCAAGCAGTCTTCAAATTATCCAAAGGTCTAATCCTCAACTGGTGATACTCGAACCTCAAGTCAATCTTTGATAATACCAAAGCACCCTGAAGCTAATTAATAAATTATCAATATAAGGAAGAGGATACTTGTTCTTAAGCATCACCTTATTCAACTACAATAATCAATACATATATCTATAGACTTACCCTTTTTCTTCATAAACAAGATAGGCACACCCCAATGTGATACACTAGAGCGGATAAATCCCTTATCCAACAACTCCTAAAATTCATCCTTCAATTCTTTCAACTCTATTGGGTCCATCGTATAAGAAGGAATAAAAATAGGCTTGGAGCCTGGTTCAACATCAATAGCAAAGTTGATATCATAATTCAGAGGCATACCAGGCAAGCTTGTCGAAAAACATCCAGGAACTCATGAACAATACGAACAAAATTCAAGGAAGAAGGTAAAGAAATACTAGTATCACGAACATAATCCAAATAACATAAACATCCTAAATCAATAAAGCAACGATCGTAAAGGAAAGATATAATTCTCTTGGGACCCGAATAAAGCACACCCATCTAAGTTATCCTTCCCACACCCAGCGAAGGTATGTTTATGGTCATAGCATAATAGTCTAGGATAGCATGATAGGGAGTTAACCAATCCATACCCAAGATGACATCAAAATCTACCATATATAGGATAATTATATCTACCCAATTATCACACCCAACAAAGATCACAACACAAGATTGATACACTCGATCATCTACTAAAAAGTCTCCTACGAGGGTAGATACACATATAGGAATGACAAGAGTCTTACTAACAAAATCTAAACCCAAAGCAAAATATGAGACACATAGGAAAAAGTCAACCCCAGATCAAATAACATAGACGTATATCTAAAACACATAGGAAGTCTCTACCTCTGGTCTAGTAGGTATGTAATAGAATTGTCCACACCCATAACCTAACCAACCAGTCTTATGACCACTACCATAAGCACCACTACTTTTTCCTTGGGCACCTCTAGTTGAACCTCTACCTCTTACTATTGATATAGAAGTAGGCTTAAAAATGCAGTGGTGAAAGTCTTTGGCTAACTGGCCAACCTCATCACACACAAAGCACACTTTGTGGCCTAACTCAATGGTGGAGGCACAACTAAGCTAGAATAACCACTCAAAGAAATTGAACCAAAAGACCCACTACTTGAACCCTGTAATTCTATCTGTAAGGGTCTACCATGATACCTACAGAAACCTCTAAAATCTCTACCATGAGGAGTGTGATCTCTAAGCTTTCCCTGATGATGCATCCTCTTGGCACCTCCCTGAGACGCTTGAAGAAAGACTCATTCATAATATAAAGTACCACTATACTCTGAAATAACACCCATCACACTACGATTTGGGCAGTAGAAAGTAGAAGTAAAACATCCAACCCCTTCATAAACTTTTAAATCTTCTCAATCTTGGTGGCAATATTGGCATAAGAATATCTAGATAATGCATAGAAATATGCATCATACTTTGCAACAGTCATTGACCCCAACTCCAAGTAATAAAACTTATCTCTCATCAGACCAATCAAATTGTAAGGCATAAATCTATCCAAATAAAAACTAATCCTAAGTCATCTCTGGCGAACTAAAAGGTCTGTAACTAATGAGTGAACTTTACCAATCCCTAGTTGTATCTCTCAGCTGGTAAGTAATGTAAGAAACCCCATACAACTCAAGCAATCCAAGGTTATGCAACTTATCATGACAATCAATCAAGAACTCATAGGCTTTCTTGCCTACAGCACCACTGAATCTAGTCTACTCGCAATTATAGAAGGTATAGTGAATTTAGCTAGCTGATATTTAACCTAAAGGTGTAACATAGATGAAGGTTGAACTTTTGATCTTGTAATACCATACTCAAAAACCTGCACAGAATAAGGAACAACACTTAGAGTATATGGAGTACCGTAAGTAGATGTTCGTTCCACTAGAGGATCCATACTTGAAACTGAAGGAACGCCATAGGCAGACTTTGGCATTGATAGAAGTACAATATTTAGAGCAGAAAAAACACTAGGTCATGTAAAGAAACACCCACCAAATGGGTCAACAAGAAAATCAATAATCCCTCGAATACCAGGGTAGAAAAACTCTGTGGGTATTGTACCCAAGCACACACGCAAGTGTACATTGTACACCAAGTAATAAAATGGCCTGTAAAAGACAAGTATAGATCCCACAAAGACTTGTGTTAAACAAATATCCAATTATAGTTCAACTATTAAGATTAATCAAGTGCTACGTAACTAAAGATTATTTGAAAGTTATAACTAAAGAAAAATTGACAATACAGTAAATTAAAGGTTTAAATAATGAATGAAAACAATCCAAGGGTTAAATAACTGTGAACAATCATACTACACTATGGAACATTATTGGTTAGGTTACTTATCTTGGTTATTGGTTCATGGGTTCTATACTATGACTACGGACTTCCAATCCTTTAGTCAATTATCTAACTTAGCCCTGCAATTACATCGTTTAGAGAGAATGTCAGAACTAAGTTAATTCATTCATATTTCATCCCTTAATTGAAAAAATAGGACACTTATGTATATTTCTATCCTAGATGCAAATTATGACTTCATTCAATTAGAAGATTACAATCCTATTCTATCTATCCCACATTCTATCCTCTTGTTCCTCTTTTTAGATTCACAAGATGATTATGTATGTATTCTAAGGGTCATGAAGCCTTAAAATAGTGATAATAAGGAAAAATAAAAAAACCAATAATTATAAATACCATAACCAAATCAACTCAAAACAAATAGTACTTATGTTCTTGTCCTTAACGCCGAAAAAGGGTGTTTAGTCAAGCATGGATGTAATCATAAAAATAAGGCAACTCGGTGCACTAAAGCTACCGCTATGCACGATTTTTGGGGAAGGGACCCACCACAGGGATGTATCGTATGCAACCTTAACTTACATTTCTGCCAGAGGCTGTTTCCAAGGCTTGAACTTGTGACCTCCTGGTCACATGGCAGTAACTTTACCAGTTACTCCAAGGCTCCCCTTCAATCATGCTTGTAACTGTAATCACAATAAATGAATACTTGATAAAATCCATAAAAAACCAAATTAATGGAACAAAAATACCTAATAAAAGTGTTCTCCAGCCTCCCTTAAAGTACCAAGGTCTTTCAATGTGTCAAACATAACAACTAAGTGTCCTATTTATAATAGGACCAAAGCTGCCAATTGACTTAAGGTCGTGCCAAGCCCTTATTTCGAGGACTAGGGTCCATGGAATGCCTTAATAGTGATAAGATACCATAATTAGTCTTTTAGGATGCTCCCAAGGCCATGTAATATCCCTAAAGAGGTTCCTAAGGTCCGTAGAATGCCAATGACTCCAAAACATCCATTTTTGGTCAAGTCTTTTTCCAAGTGTTTCTCCATCCATTACAAGTTGTGAGGTGATGTTTCTAATTGATTTATAGATTTTGTATCATCCATATATCATCATGACAAACACACCAAGAATCCTATTTTATCAAACACCATGAATTAGGGCTCAAAACAGTATATAATCTAAGATGAAGAACTAGTAACTTAAGCTAAAGTACTAGTTTTGTCCTTTTGATCTTTAACTTAGTGTTTTGTCTCTTAGCTTGTTTAAATTAAACCTTAAACACTATAAACAAGTAATAACACACATAATTACACACTTATATCCTTATTAACTCATTACTCACACTAGAATCCATCGAAATGAACTAGAACAACACATAGCTCAAGCTAGTAACACAAGTTTTCTCGTCTAAACTTTAAGTGATCAAATTGATTCTAAACTTGTTTGAAACACACCTTAAACATTATAATAAAGTAGTTTAATTCTTAGATTCTCAATTTTCTTAAGATTTACTCATTAAGAAAATAATAAGTCCTCAAAACGAGTCCAATTAAGGTCAGATAACAAGTCTTAGGTGCACAAATTCACCTAAAATAATCACCCCACACTTAAAGACTTGTTAGTCCTCAAACAACTCTTTACTATAATCATCATAATTAGAGAATAGAATATTCCACACTTCTATTACAAGAAATACATTTAATCATTACTACAATGACTACACAGAAGGCAAGTTTTTACACTAAGCATTTTATACACGCAATTGAAACCTCATGAAAACTACTTCAAAATGTCCTAACCTCAAAAATTTACTCACCAAGTTGGAAAACTCATGCCTATTACTTGGCCAAAGAGATCATGCAAATCACCCAACAATATCAAACACGTGGCCTCACAATAAGATAGTTACCTATAATCTCTCACACAAATATAATTTGTCACAAAATGGGTATAAGAACCAAACTATGCTCAATATAAAAAAGAATTCACAAGTTACACATAATGAACTACCGGCTTTCCCTCAGTGTAGTACTCTACTAATATCAAAATGTAGGACTTAGGATCAAATATGTCTTTAAGGTTTGTAACATAGGCTAAGGGATAGGTAGGAACTATTTGGACAAAAGTAATGACAAACTTCCCTAAGTGATTTAATATATAACACATGTCCTTCAATTTACCTCTAACAACCAACAATCCAACTCATTTACCTTTGTACACATCTTTTGTTTTGCCTCATCTCATTAAGTTGGTTCACATATCCTAAGGAATGTATTATTCTATTCAACATATTATTCAATTTTGAATAATCATTATTCTTTACATTAAATAAATCCCAACCTCAATACACATCAAATCTCAACACCAATAGTTATGTTTTGGGGGCTTCACTTTCATCTTTTCCCTACTTCTATTTCAACTTCTTAACTTAATTAGACTAAAGTGCTTAGGAGATTTTGGATCAAATTAAGGTCAAATAAATAAAAAGAATAGGATACGTATGAGGATACCAATAAATTAGGCTAAAGACGCAATGAGGCTCACAAGGATTATGCACAAGGGTAGTCACAAGAGGGTATGAAACATGGCTACCAAAGAAATGCCTATATCATATCCTTAACCTACACTCTTTATTTTGCTTTGCAAATACACCAGGCAAATTCTAGACACCACTTGAGAAAAAGAATACATAAAACCTTACACCACGTATGGAAGTTGCTCAAATCAAGTAGGATTATTATAGATTCTCATCCAAACAATAGAATGAATTCAACATTAAGACAACAATGTTAAGGAGTCATAAAATAGAGGCCAGGAGTCTCAAAAGTAGTAATTCACACAATTAACATGCTTTAACAACCAAAACAACTTGCAGTATACAATCACCCATAGCACCAATAAGAACATCTTACTCATTACTAGTCACAAAAATTTAAAATTTACTCCTAAAAAGAAAATGAATACTGGGTTCAAGGGGCATCCCCGTGGAAAAGAATTAAAAAAACAACCACGGGGTGGGTGAAGTATGCACCTAGACTAACCCAACTGAAAAAAAACTAAAAAAAAAATCTTTTTGAAAATTTTTAATTCTTCAATTCTAGACAAAAACTAGAAAAACAACTAGAAATTAAGATCCTACATTATCACTTCACCCAAAACATGGGAATTTCTCCACCCCACATTTAAAAATCTACTTTGTCCCTAAAGTAAACTAAAAATTAGAGAATGAAATACTCTCCGAGGCCTCTAGGCCTAGCTAGTAGCATCTTTAAACATCACGAGGGTCTGGGGACCCCATAATTAGTCTTTATAATGCTCTTTAGCTCAAGTTTTTGGTACTCAGAATTTCCTTCAACCTATGACTCAACGAAAAAAAACTACATGAAGTAAAAACTAAAACACTAAAATAAAATACCTACCTTACTTTGGATTGCCTCCCAAGCAGTGCCTGATTTAGTGTCGCGGCACGACCCGACATCACTTTTCAACTGAATTCCTTTATCCTCTTCCTCCAACTTGGAGGCCATATTCTTACTAGCTTTTGACCTATTGGGAGTGAACTCTTTATATTATTATCTTTTTCAAGTTTATCCATTTTAGGCTTATTAGTCATCATCAACTCAGGCTAGAGTGATGGCTCGGGCAACTCAATGAGACTATCTGAAGAGGTCTTTGGTGGTGCACTTTCTACCACCCCACAATTATACACTTTCATCACTATATTCATACACAAATATTTCTAGTGGAATGATGGATTAAGTGGCTTATACACTTTGAAAACTATTTCTTTATTATCCAATCTCATTGTAAGAGTGCCCTCTCTCACATCTATGAACGGTTCTCCCGTGGCTAAGAATGGGCATCCCAGAATAATCAACAACATGAAATATGCATCAAAATCCATAATAATATAATAAATAGGAATTACAAACTTACCAACTTTTATAAGGATGTCCTCAATTATTCCTTTGGCTTAACTATGGTCTTTTTCGCCAATTGGATCATCAAAGGGCTTGGTATCAGCTTACTCAACCCAAAATTTTTGAACATATATAGAAGCATCAAATTTATACTCGCTCCCAAATCACTCAAGGAATGTATCACTTCACTATCACTAATTTGAATGTGGAAGGCAAAACTTTTGGGGTCCTTAAGTTTTTTGACCATCTTTTGTATTACCACAGAGCTATGTGCCACCATCTCAATGTCATGCAACTTTACTTTATTAGTCACCACGTCCTTCAAGTATTTACCGTACTTGGGCATTCCCTACAAAACATCTTAAAAAAAAGAACGTTAATGTAAAGTTCTCTAAACATGTCAAAGAACTTCTTGAATCATGCATCCTCCTTTGCTTTCTGGTATCGCTATGGGAATGGTGGTGGTGGTCTTTCTTTCTCAATAGCTTGTGTTTTTGGGTACTCAGGTATCCCTAATTTTTTAGCAACTTCGTCTGCAACAGGTTGAGGAACCAACTCTGTGTCTACCTCCTAACTTTTCTTTGAAGGCTTATCACTCAGCTCTTTACCACTCCTTAAAGTGATTGTCATTACTTGTTTAAGAGGTTTATTATCACTTGGAAAACCACCCTGAGGTCTTTTATTTTGTGCCTGCACCAGTTTTTTCACTTTCTGCTCTAACTATTTTTATACAATTTGTTGATTTTTTATTTGAGCAGTCATTTGTTCTTGGTTGGCCAAAATCTTTTCTAGAGTCTCTTTAATGTTACTGGCTTGTGTATTTTGATGTTGTGTTGGTACTGTTGTTGCTGGTTGTTGCCCCAAGGATATATTGTTTGATTCTTCCACTTTTGATTGTAGGCATTACCATATTTGGCTTTTGTGCATTGCCCACAAAGTTAATGGGCTTAGGTTTGAAACCACACACATCTACAGAGTGACCATTGTTGCCACAAATCTCACATCATGATGGGGTCTGTTGCACTGTATTAACCTATGCCTGAGTCTATTGCACACCTAACTTATTGAATTAATTCTCATCTAATTTTGCATAGATAAATGTTGGGCAGCTAATGCGGTGATGCTATCAACTTTAATCATGCCTTTTGCCTTTTTCACTGAGCTCCTTGAGGTAACACCATGCCAATTTGGATTTCCTTGGGCAATCCGATACAACAAATGTAGAGTTCATCATATGTCTTTTCCAGAGCTTGGCAACCTATAGCTGAATCTAGAAATTTTTTTGTTTTATGGTCAAGTGCCTCAACAAAAGTGTGATATAGTACCTCATTGGACTATTGATGATGTGGACGGTCCTGATGAAGAGACCTGAATTTCTCCCAAGCATGGTATAGGTTCTTATCTGGCCTTTTCTTAAATCTCAAAATCTCACTGCATAGTCTTGCAGTCTTACTAGAGGGGAAGAAGTAGATGAGGAACTTTCAGGCTAAGTCATCCCATGTTGTGATTGAACCTGTCGGCTCAACATTCAACCACTTCTTTGATTCCCCAAAAGTGAGAAGGGGAAAAGTGTCAGCCTTACATAATCAACTGGCACACTTGTCGGGATGAATGTGTCACTGATTTCTAGAAAGTTTTGCAAGTAGGCTTGTGGATCTTCATGTGATAGCCCGATAAATTGTCCAATGATGTGCAGAAGCTACACCATATTCTGCTTTAATTTAATTCTACCTTCGGGAGCCGATCTTCAAATGGCGGAGGTCACATTAGCCAACAGAGGGATTGCCACTACACGAACTGTCTTATGGGCTGGTGGATCCTCAACCATTAGAATAGGAATGTCTTATTCCATGTGAATTTGAGGGATACGACAGAGAAGTACTGCTTCTCTCCTCTATTGGTTAAAGCATTGCTCAGGCACGGGATATGGTTCAACCAATTCTCGGTCTTTTGCTTGCTTAATAGCTTGTTAACCTATTACTTACAAGTTTAGAAACCAAGACCAAGTGAAAAACGCCAAGGAAATCAAAAATTAGAACTAAAACTATGATGGTTGTCAAATTACAAGTCCCCGGCAACGGCGCCAAAAACTTGTTGTGTCTAAGAACACATGCAAATGTAAATGGTCCACCAAGTAGTAAAATGACCTTTAAAATCCAAGTATCGATCCCACAGGGACTTGTGTTAAACAACTACCCAATTCTAGTTCAACTATAAAGATTAATCAATTGCTAAGTAACCAAAGATTGTTTAAAAGTTACAACAAAAGTAAAATTGACAATGCAATAAATTAAAGGTTTGAACAATAAATGAAGACAAGCCCAGGGTTAAAGCACTGCGAACAATCATACTACATTATGAAACATCATTGGTTAGGTGTCATTACCCAAAGAAGGGCTTGGCTTTGACGAGCATCTGAAGTCCCATATAGATTGAAGACCAGCCCTTTTCATGTAACAAACACATTATATCCTTGATTTTGGATAAATTTCAATCATATAACAAGATAAATTTAAAGTATAACAGATACTTTTATGATTCATAACCAACAACTGACCAAAACAATCGACCGACATCACCCAAGTCCATATTAATCCAACCAAGCCTATACCAAAATTGAATATCAATAAACTATCGAGACATGCACCTAACTATAGCCAAAAACAAGTCTAAAAAGCTTGAGACATAAGAGACCAAAACACAAAATGTAGAATTCCAATGTATGGAAGCGCACCACTTCAATGGCAACTTATGAACTGATCCTGAATCCTAATCACTGAATGGGGGAAGAAGTATGGCCAGTTTATGCATTGCGTGGGGATACAGCATCCGAAAATGGTTAGCAGGGTGAACTCTAGCATGTAACTCGGGGATAAGGATAAGATAATGCCATGATCAATAGTTTTAAATCATTCAAATCCAATAAACATATTCAAATGCATATATATATATATATATATATATATATATATCACATGTTGGGATAGGAAACAAGGCTTAATATGCACATTAAAATTTTATCCTGGATTGTGTAGCTCAACCATCATAACATACAAAGACACCTATGGGATCTATGGGCCCAGCTCTTCCCCAGATGGTAGAGCCCCAGTATGTGTGACCGCACGAACTAGAGGGTATACATATACACTATGGGGGACTCAAACCTCCCACATAACAAGGTAACACGAGCACCAATCATATAATATAATATGGGGAGTCGAACCTCCTAATCATATGATAATAATATTAATGGGGACTAAAACCTACTAGTCATATAAACCCTCTGTGTCGGCAACTGCGGTTTCCAATATAGGCCTTTGGGGACCACCACTTTCACAAATAATCTACACAGCCTTATTAAAGCCCAATTAAAATATTTAACACACATTCCTATTCATAGAATCATATTTCACCTTAAGGCATACATTGTTGGTATCGTCATACCAACTACATTTGCAAGGTAACGACAACATGAAAAAACAATTACATTACTTGGGGGAATTCACAACCCCCTTGGTTCTATTATGCAATAGCTTGTGAAAACACAAAACCCACAAGGCTCAAGGTTCAATTCAAAACCATTATGCCTCATTAGCTTTTCACATTATGCAAAACTTCAAGAACAGTTCAATATGCATACTTTTCATATTCAAATGAATTTCACAATATGAGGTTGAGGTCATAACCAATTCAAAAGTAACAAGTTTAGGGAAAATCATAATTTTCTAGTTCATTCACCATACCCATGCACCCACAAGTTCAAAACCATATTTAAAGCATGAATAATCACATGTAAACCATGGGAAACATTGTTCAATTAATAAGCATTCAAAACCCTCAACCCTTGTTTCAAAACCAACATCAATAGCTCATGAACAATACTTTAAAATATATGCTTTTAACAGATTAATAATGAGGGAAAAGTGACATGCCTGAAATACCAAGTTTCATGGAAAGAATTCAACCTTTGAGCCCTTAGATAACCTACTTCTTAGCAACCCTAAGTATGGCCGCTTGAGAGAATTTGAGAGATCTTGGAAGTATTTGAGTACGATATGAGTGGTAAATAACCCCCCTTAAGTGCTTTATGAACGTGGAGTTTTAATTGGGTAAGAAGGGAATTATCCAAAGTGCTCTTAAATTAAAAGTTGAAATTTAGTCATCAATGACTACGGATCACCATACGACTCATATAGATTTATTATGACTCGTCACCTTGAGTCATAGCCAAGACATTTCCTAGGACACCTACATAATGTTGACCCTACGAATCAGTTGGTACCACTTATAATGGAACCCTACAACTCATAAGGTCCAGTCGTAGTCAACACAGATCCCAATTGGTAAACACTGTACATCCTACGATTTGCACCCAATGACTCATATCATGTCCTTATGTCTCTTAGTGAGTCACTCGTACTCAAAGAAGAACTTTGCCACATACTGATTTGATTACAATTAGGTTCCTAGGACTCATCAAGACTCCCTACGACTCGTGTCCCTAAGTCGTACTCAAGACATCAACTCAAGAACCATTCACTGGACACCTTATGACTAGGATCACATTACCCGTCAAGACACCCTATGACTCGTAGGGTAAGTCATAGTCAAAACAGTGAAGATAAAATTTCAAAAAAAATTCAAGGACCAAAAACTCGGGGCATTACATACTCCCCCCCCCACCCCTTAGGATTATTTGTACTCAAATAGGACAAGATATTTATTAGCACAACTTGATTCCAAACACCACCACACTTACCTTTAAGACAGAAAACAAAAGCACCAAGGAAATTACAAGTTCCTTTAACAAAGACGAAAAGCAAGAATGTTAAGGAATACACATACCTCAAGCATGATTATCTAAAATGAGGAACAAGAACGGATACTTGGACTTCATGTCCTCCTTGAATTCCCATATAGCTTTCTCAACCTTTTGGTTCCTCTAAAGAACCTTTATCGAAGCCATGTTCTTCATTTATAACAGACTAACTTGTTGATCCAAAATCTCAATTGGGACTTCTTCATAGGACAAGGAATCTGAAATACCCACCTCCTCTAAGGGAACAACCACCAAAGGATTACCCACACTTTTTCTCAACATCAAGATATGAAACACCGAATAAATAAAGCTCAAGATGGAAGGCAACTCCAACTCATAAGTGATATTACAAACTCTCTTTATAACCAAGTATGGACCGACATAATAAGGTCTGAGCTTCCCTTCTTCCCTAACCGGATTACTCCTTTTATGGGAGACACCTTTAAGAACATCTAATCACCAATACTAAACCCCAATTTCTTTTGCCTTACATCAGTATAGGACTTTTGGCGACTTTAGGCAAACTTAAGTCTATCACAAATCACCTTTAACTTCTTCTTGGCTTAGTGAACCAAATCAAGGTCAAACATTTTATTTTCACCAACCTCAAACCACCTAATAGAAGATCTACACCTCTTACCATATAAGGCCTCAGATGGATCTATACCAAAACAAGAGTAATGATTGTTATTTTAGACAAATTCAATGAGAGGTAAGTGGTCAATGCAACTACCACAAAAATCAAACACACAAACCCAGAGCATATCTTCTAGGACCAAAATTGCCCTTTCCATTTGCCCATTTATCTATGAATAGAAAGTGGTAATAAGGTTTACCTTAGTCCCTAAACCTCACTAAAATGACCTTCAAAAGTGAGATGAAAACTGAGTACCTCGATTAAATATGATGAAAACTGGAGTACCTTGAAACTTTACGATCTCCTCGATGAACATCTTGGCATAATCCTCAAAAGAAAAATTAGTCCTTACTGGAAAAAGTAAGCAGACGTAGTCATCCTATCCACGATAATCCAAATCAAATCAAACTGCTAGCAAGACCGCGAAAGACCTGTATCAAAATCCATATTAATTATCTCTTATTTCCATACTGGCGGCTCAATCCCTTGAGTCAACCTACCGAGCCTCAAGTGCTCCACCTTCACTTGCTAACATACCTTGTATTTAGCTATAAAACTGGACATATCCCACTTTATCTTGTTCCAATAATAAATTTCCTTAAGATCATGATACATTTTCATTAAACTAGGATGAATAGTATAACACGACTCATGAGCTTCGGCTAAAATTCTTTCTCTCAACCCATCAATATCAAGAACACATAGTATACCTTGGTAACTCAAGATACCATCACCACCAATCTTGAAAACCATCACCTTCGACCTACCTACATCATTCTTGATTTGCATTAGAATAGGATTAAACATTGCTTCTCCTAGACTTTAGCACCAAGAGATGACCTTTCCACCTCTCGGTCACACCACCATTCTCGAAATCTAAGAGATAAACTCCGAGATTAGACAAATGGTGAATATCCTTCACCAAATCTCGCTTTTTCTCAACCGCATAAGACAAGCTTCTTATGGACATTTTGCTAAGAGCATCAACAACTATGTTAACTTTACCTGTATAATAGTGAAGACTCATGTCATAGTCCTTGAACAACCCAAGCCATCTCTTTTACCTAAGATTTAATTATATCTGAGCGAACACGTATTGCATGCTCTTATGATTAGAATAAATATAAACTGGACCCCATACATATAATGCCATCAGATCTTTAATGCAAATAACACATCTAACAATTTCAAATTACGAGTCGGACAATTCTTCTCATGAACTTTCAACTATCTAGAATCATAAGCGACCACCTTCCAATGATGCATCAACACACAGCCTAATCCCACCTGATATGTATCAAATAGACAACAAAACCATCAGTGCCCTTCGGCAGGGTCAAAACTGGAGCCAAAGTCAACTTATACTTTAGCTTCTTGAAACTACCCGTACAAGCATCAGATCATAAAAACTTTACTTTTTTTAAGTTAACATAGTTAATGGGGTAGTGGTAGAAGAGAAGCTTTCCACAAACCTTCTATAGTAACTGGCTAAATCTAAGAAGCTTCGAATATCAGTTGGAGTCGTGGGCCTAGTACACTTCTTAACCACCACAACCTTTTGTGGATCCATCATGATCCCTTCACTAAATACAACATGACCCAGATAACTCACGACATTCAACATAAACTCATACTTAGAGAACTTAGGATATAAATATTGATCCTTTAGGGTCTGCAACATAAGGTGAGGGTGATCGGCATAATCTGCCTCACTCTTGGAATACACCAAATTATCATCAAGAAAGAAAATGAAAAACAAGTCTAGAAACTAACAAAAAATCCAATTCATAAGATCCATAAATGTTGTCAGAGCATTAGTTCAGACAAAAGATATCACTAGAGACTCAAAATGATCGTACCAGATTCGGAAAGAAATCTTAGGGATATCTGCCTCCCCAATCATTTACTGAAAGTAGCCAGACCAAAAATCAATCTTAGAAAAAAACTTACCACCTTGAAACTGATCAAAGAGATCATCAATCCACAAAAATAGATACTTATCCTTCATGGTCACCTTATTTAATTAGCGATAATCAATACATATATGAAGTGAAAATCCTTTTTATTCATGAACAAAATATGTGCACCCCATGGAGGCCCACTAGGATGGATAAAACCTTTATCCAAAAGGTCCTTCAACTCTCCTTGAGTTTTTTCAACTCAGCCAGAACTATTCTGTAAGGAGGGATAGAAATAGGATGAGTGTCCGAAAGAAAATCAATCCTAAAATCAATTTCCCTATCGGGAGGAATACCAGAAAGATTATCACAAAACACCTTGGGAAATTCTCACACCACAGGAACAGCCTATAAAGGAGGACCTTTGGATCTAGAAACCTTAACATGAATGAGGTTATATAGGAACCTCTAGAAACTAATTTTTGGGGTCTAAGATACAAAATAAACTTCCTCTTACGCACTAGGGAACTACCTTCCCATTTAATACTGGTTCATTTGAGAAATGGAAACCGACCCTTCGGTTCCGATAATTAAGAGATGCATAGCACAAATGCAACCAATCCATCCCCAAAATCATATCAAAGTCTAACATGTCTCACTCTATTAGATCCACCTAAGTCTCTCTACTATATACTGACATCACACAACCCAAATAGACCCTTCTAGCTACACTGGAGTCACCTATTAGGGTGGATATAGAAAAGGGGTCCAAAATATACTCAGGATCAACAACAAAAAAAATACCCACATAAGGGGTCACATAAGAGAGGGTAGACCCTAGATCAACCAGATAGCATATATCATGAGAGAAGAATTTAAGTGTACAAGTAACAACATTGGGAGACACTTCAGAATCCTGGAAGGTGGCAAGAACGTACAGACGGTTTCATCCAATGCCGGAGCCAGAAGTAGAATAGCACCCTTTGGGGCAGGATCAGATAAAGTGGCAACAGGAATCTTATTCATCCTAGAAGCAACCTTAGAAGGACAATCCCTCTGTGTATGACTAATCTAACCATATTTAAAGTAATTGTTCCTCCCTTATTCATAAACACCATGATGCATCTAGCCATAAAATCTACAAAGCAGATACGATAGAGATGCTTGAGCCTCACTAGCCTGTGATTGGGCTCTTGGTGCTCTAAACCCACTATCATACTGAGAACGACGATCACCTGACTACTTCATATAAGGTGCACTAGCCGTAAAATAGGAACTATAATTTTCCCACTTCTTCTTAGGCTATTTTCCACCATCTCTACCACTTTGTTGCTGATCTCTACCTTAATCTGAATAGCAAAACTTCTTACCCTTCCTTTCACTCATCTCAACTTGTTTTTTCTTTTCTTCTCCTACCTGTTGCATATACACCATACGTCTAGAGATGTCCATATCCTTGTTTAACAAGGTAGCCTTTCTCTCTAAGATCAACACATGGGACAACCTAAAAGCAAAATTCCTCATGCTAGACACTAACTTAGGAACACAATGTGACATCTAATGAAACTTTAAGGCATACTCCTTTACGAGCATCCTGCCTTACTTCAGATTTACAAATTCCTGAGTCTTTACCTCTCTCAACTCCTGAGGAAAGAAGTGATCCAGAAAAATACTTGAGAAGTCATCCCAGAAAGCGGGCTCAACATCATCACCACTAGACCGGTCCCACTTCTCTAACCATTGGTATGCTATATCCTTTAACTAATAAGTAGCAAACTCTACACCCTTCACATCAATAGCATGCATCATAAGAAAGATCTTTTCCATTTCATCAATGAAATTTTGAGGATTCTCCTCAACTTTAGAACCAACAAAGGTATGGGACTTAACCTCATGAATTTTCCAACTTTAGTGTCCTCCAAAGATGGAGCAGCAAAAGCAACCCGCACGGTCTTGGAGGCCACCAACTAGTAAGCAAATGAATCTACTGGTGAAACACAACATTAGACACATCAAATTAAGGTGTCTGAGAAGGGCTAAGGGAAATCGATGGAGCTCTCTTAGGGCAATCATAAGTAGCGACCCTAGATCAGGTCTAAACCCCTAGAGTAGGACGAGCTTCTTCCATATTATCCTCAGATAGGACAGAAGAGTTCTCTCAGATATTAGATATTCTTAAAGACATAATCTTAAAGGCAAACAAAAGGGGATTAGAAAGATTCAAGACCTTAGACACTATAGCTCGAAATAAAACAACAAGGAGGGGAAATATTCCTAAATGCGTCATAGACTCTCCCTTATAAGTATGGAATGCTACACACCTATTAAAGAGACTCTACTTGACACAACTTTATGGACATCTAATGACACCAAACCTGGCTCTGATACCATCTTTGTCACGACCCAAACCAGGGCCTAGCCGTGACAGGCATCTCAAGTCCATATAGATCAGAGACCAACCCTTTGCACCTAACCAAACAACATGATATCCCTAATGTTGGATGAATTTCGAATATATCCCAAGCTAAATTTAAAGAATAAAAGATACTTCTATGATCCATAACCAAAAATCATCCAAAAAATCCAATCAACATTACCCAAATCCATAGTAATCCAACAAAGCCTCTACCAAAACTGAATAACAATAAAGTATCAGAACATACCCCCGACTATAGACAAAAACAAGTCTAAACAACTTGAGACAAAAAAGACCCAAACATAAAATGTAGGCATCCAGTGTATGGAAGATTATCACTTTAATGTCAACTTACAAACTGATCCTTAATCCTAATCATTAAGCATGAGATAAAGAAAATGGCCAATTCCTGCATTGCATGGAAATACAGCATCAAAAGATGGTTAGCAAGGAGAACATTAGCATGTAACTCAGGGATAAGGATAACATAATGCCATGATCAGCAGTTTCAAATCATTCAAATCCAATAGACATAATCAAATACATATTTATATTTATATCACATGTCGGGATAAGGAACTAGGCTTAATATGCACTTTAAAACTTTAGCCTGGATTGTGTAGCTAAACCATCATAACATACAAAGACACCCATAGGCTATATAGTCCCAGCTCTCCCCCAGCTAGT
Source organism: Capsicum annuum (assembly GCF_002878395.1). Lineage (NCBI taxonomy): Eukaryota > Viridiplantae > Streptophyta > Magnoliopsida > Solanales > Solanaceae > Capsicum > Capsicum annuum. The sequence continues at coordinate 713,684 of NW_025893708.1, read as the reverse complement.
AGGTCTCCAGTGCGTGTGTCCACATGAACTAGAGGATATACGTATGCACTATAGGGGACTCGAACCTCCCTGCATAACAAAGTGACACAAGCACCAAATCATGTAATATAACGTGGGGGACTTGAACCCCCCAAACATATGATAATAATATTAAGAAGGACTTGAGTCTCCCAGTCATATAAGCCTCGCGCCGACAATTGTTGTTTCTAGTATGGGTCCCTTAAGACCACCACTTTCATGACTCAACTATACAGCCCTCATTAAAGCCCAATTAAAATATTTAACACATATTCTCATTCATTGAACCATATTTCATAATAAGGCATACATTTTTTGTATCGTCATACCGAATACACTTTCAAGGTAACTATAACATTTCAAAATAGTTACATTACTTGGGGGAATTCACAACCCCCTTGGTTTAGTTATGCAACAGCTTGTGAAAACACAAAACCCAAAAGGTTCAATTCAAAATCATTACGCCTCATTAACTTTTCACATTATGCAAAACTTCAAGAATAGTTCAATATGCATACTTTTCATATTCCAACGAATTTCACAATACGGGGTTTGAGGTCATAACCACTTCAAAAGTCACAAGTTTAGGGAAAATAACAATTTCCTAATTCATTCACCATACCCATGTATGCACAAGTTCAAAACCACATTTAAAGCATGAATAATCATATGTAAACCATGGAAAATATTATTCAATCAATAAGCATACAAAACTCTCAACCCTTATTTCAAAACAAACATCAATAGCTTATGAACAATACTTCAAAACATATGCTTTTATCAAATTAATAATGAGATAAGAGTAACATGCCTAAAATAAATAGTTCCATGCAAAGAATTCAACCTTTGAGCCCTTGGTGGCCTACTTCGTGGAAACCTTATATGTGGCTGCTTGAGAGAATTTGAGAGATCTTGGAAGTGTTTAAGTACCTATATGAATGAGAAATAACCCCTATTAAATTTTTTATGAATGTGGGGTTTTAATTGGGTGAGAACAGAATTATCCAAAATGCCCTCAAATTAAAAGCTAAATTTTAGTCGTCAATGACTATGGGTTACCATATGACTCGTATAGATTCATCACAACTCGTTAGCTTGTGTTGTAGGTAAGATAATTTCTAGACACCCCTCACTGTTGACCTTATGACTCAACTGATACCACTCATAATAGGAACCTACAACTTGTATGGTCTAGTAATAGTCAACAAAGAACCCAAATATGTAAAAACTAAACATCCTATGGTTTGTACCCAATGAGTCATAGCAAGTTCTTACAACGCTTAGTGAGCCACTCGTACTCAGCATAAAACTTTGCCATATACTTATTGATTTGGTTACAATTGGGTCCCTAGAACTCATCAAGACTCTGTACAACTCATGTCCCTAAGTCATACTCAGGACAGCAACTCAAGCACCATTCACTAGACACCTTACAACGAGGGTCATATGACCCATCAAGACACCCTACGATTCGTAGGGTGAGTTGTAGTCAAAACAGCGAGGATATAACTTTTGAAAATTTTCAAGTACCAAAGATTTGGGGCGTTACATTAGGTCACTTATCTTGTTTGTTGGTTCATAGGGTCTATACTGTGACTACAGCCTTTTGATCCTTTAGTCAATTGTCTAAGTTAGCCCTGCAACTACATCATTTAGAGTGGATGCGAGAAGTAAGTTAAATGCATTTATATTTCATCCCATAATTGAATAAAATAGGGAACTTAGGTATATTCCTATCCTAGATTCAAATTATAACTTCATTCAATTAGATAATTACAATCCTATTCTATCTATCCCACGTTTGATCCTCTTGTTACTCCTTTCGACTTCACAAGATGATTATCTATGTATTCTAAGGGTAATAAAGCCTTAAAATATTGATAATAAGGATAAATAATTAACCAATAATGATAAACAACTATAACCAAATCAATTCAAAACAATAGAACTCATGTTCTTGGCCTTAACCCAAAAAAGGGTGTTTAGCCGATCATGGATAACCGTAATCACAATTAATGAATACATTTTAAAATACATAAAAAAACCAAAGTAAGGAAATAAAAAGCCCCATTAAAGTGTTATATAGACTCTCTTAAAGTCCCAAGGTGTCAAACATAACAACTAAGTGTCCTATTTATAGTAGGACCAAAGTTGTTAATTTTGACTTAGGGTTGTGCCATGCCTGTATCATGGTGTCTGGGATCCGTAGCATTCCCAAATCACGGTTATATAGTGTAATTATTAATATAGGATGCTCCTAATTCCATTTCATATCCCTAATACAGTTCCTAAGGTCTGTGGCTTGCCAATGACTCCAAAACGTCCATTTTTGGTCAAGTCGTGTCCCAAGTTTTTGTCCATCCATTCCAAGCTTTGTGGTGATGTTTCTAACTGATTTACAGATTTTGTATCATACATATATCATAATGACCAACTCATAAGTCATATATATCATAAAACACCACAAATTCAAGCTCAAAACAATATACAATCCAAGACGAAGAACTAGTAACTTAAGCTAAGAGTACTAGTTTTGTCCTTTTGATCTTTAACTTAGTGTTTTGTCACTTGGCTTGTTTCAATTGAACCTTAAACACAATAAACAAGTCATTCCACATATAATTACACACTTATACCTTATTAACTCATTAATCACACTAGAATCCATTAAGATGAACTAGAACAACACATAGCTTAAGCTAGTAACACTAGTTTTCACATCTAAATTCAAAGTGACCAAATTAATTCCAAACTTTGTTTGAAACATACCTTAAACATTAAAATCAAGTAGTTTAACACTTAGATTCTCTATTATATCAAAATTTACTAAGCACAAAAGAAGTCCTCAAGACAAGACTAATTAAGGTCAAATAATAAGTCTTAGGTGCATAAATTCACCTAAGATTAGTAGGACCTGAGTACCTGTGTAGGCCCCATATCTCTAACATACAGGGGAGATACCTTTCATACTACTCAGGATGGGGTAGATCCTCATTCCTTTCCAATACCTCAGGATCATCCATAACTTGCAACTTACCCTCTAGACTAAGCTCTCTTCTCAAATAGTGGCTCAACATCACTAACGTCACCAAATCTAGTTCTTACCATCTGCATAGAAAAGAGTGAAATATGATTTAGTACACAAGGTATGAAAGATTACCCATGATAAGGAATAAAACAATAGATGCTTCTTAAAGATATAATACAGCCTCTCAAAGATAAATACGGATGTCTATGTATCGATTGCAAGACTCTACTCGACACCCCATACTTACACTATTGAGACCAATGAAACTGGATACCAATTTATCACCACCTAAAAACCAAGGGCCATAATGGCACATCACAGCAAGCCTTAACAAGCAATCTTATAAACCAAGCTAATTTGAAAAAGGAAAACAATACCACAACCCATGGTAAGGCTTCTAGAATGAAGTCGAACCACACATATACAGCAATAGCAAAAAACTACATAACAAACATACCATAAATCTGCCAAAATCTTGTATCACAGTTTTAGAAGCACTAAATAGATCTCAAAGTCCATATACTGATAGTTTAAAAGATATATAATCTATCTCTGAATATGAAAACAAGACATAAACTAAACCACGAAAGGTAATAAATCAACTATAGAAGCATAGATCGACCGCTACCTCAAAAATACTCCAACCACCACTCAAATTAGCTATCGTGTGACGCACTCATACTTAGATCTATATCAAAAGAGCACAACGGGGGTGAGTAAGGTCCACTTGTACTCAATAGGTATCAAAGGCTGACTGAGAAAAATAGAAAATAAAGTATGTAAAATACACGCTATGGACACGTCACCTACAATCAAAAAATATTTCAAATGAAAGCCCACACAGTCTCTACTAATAGTTACATAATATACACATATACCAAAATACAAGTACAAGAAAGAAGCACAAATAGATAAATATTAATCAAGAACAAAACTACAACACAAAATATACACAGTGTATGAAATGCAATATAGATAATGATGATGATGATGTGATGCACGAGGTTGTCGCACAACCTTTGTATACACCTACCGAGTTGTGCTCCCAAAGTAGGACCTATGAGGGTTCGTTAACCCATATACAATCCAATATCCAATACCAATCCCATATTCATAACTCCTTTCTGGCATATACATAGGTAGAGGACTTTTAAAGATGTCACATTTTCTGTTAGAAAAAGATAGCATTTCAACAACAGTACCAATATTTCATAAATGTGTATAATATGAGTATGTAATTCTCATAACTAACCAAAATGAGAATTTCTAAATCTGATCAATATACCAACCAAGTGAGCCAAAAATCCACCCAATATTTCAACTATCTATGAATCCAACATAGTCCATCAACCAATAAAGTAGATACAATAATATGCCATTTGATACCACATAAATACCATCTTAGACATTTTTCCACTAGGAGGAATTTAACCAATTACATAAATACTAGGCTAATAACATCGCATAAGACCCCACACAATCACACATAGCAAATAATGTCTAAAAAATACCAAAGAACAACAACACATACTCCCACATAGGCACACCACCATATTAAAGTCATTTTCATGATTAGGTCCCGTACCCATAATATGATTTTATATTTACATTAACTATCCAGCCTAGTCTAAAGAAAGTTAAGATATAACCTACCTTAAATAAAGAAAATCGAGTTTAAAAGCCTTCAAAATAGAGCCTTCCTCTCTTATGGGATCAACTAAAATATATAGATATAAAATCTACACATTAAAATAAATCTAACAATACCCATATTTCCCATTTCTGATACAGGGTCAAAACATACTCCCAAAATAAGTTTTTGAAAAAGAAGGGTAAAATCAGGATTTTAATTCAAAAATATATTATGTATGATTAAAGGAACCAGTAGAAGAAAACTCGAATGAAAATGGATTAAAATTATGGTTTAAATCAAAGAATTACTAATTTAGGCCTTCTGGGCTAAAATTCCCAAATTCCATCAAGTTTTAACGAGATTTAAAAGATGAGAATCAAAGAAAAATAAATAAAATAGGGATTTGGAACTTACCCAAGCTTTAAAATGGAAAATGTCACTGAAAAACTTCAAAATCTAAAGATCCAAGTCTAAAAAATAATGGAAAAGTTGAGAAAGGGGTATATATATACTCAGGTGCCGTGAAGGGGAAATACAACAACACATGAGTATGTCACCCACCTATTGAACTGATGAAGTATTGTATTTTATGACATGTTTCACGACTCTTATGGAAATTTAATGATGATTATGTATATAATTTTGAATGATGAAGTTAAGGAGTCAATAATATTTAATGATAATGATTTTTCGCATAATATGGATGACTTCAAAGTCTTGGTATTATGGTATCAAATGTGAATGCCTTAATGAAAGACCATATGAATAAAATTATGAAAAATATTTCAATTAGGCTCAAAGAGGACCATTTAGTTTCATTGAGAAGGTGTAATCTTTGTGACCAATACCTGAAACTGCTTTTGTCAACATAGAGAGATTTTGTCTTGAAAAATGGATAATTGTTGTATGATTGCTTTTCATAGAGGTGTGCAGTTATGTTTACGTTATCATGGCCTAATAATGTATACCTCATTCCATATGGCTAACATGGATTGAGGCCTCACTAGTGGGTACAGAATTAACCCATATAGACTGTGGGTTATGTAATATTGGTGTAAAGTACACAGTCCAGAATTAAAGTTTTCAAGTGGTTGTGTTTCTTTTACAATTTTAGTTAAATACTTTTTATTTCTCTATACTGGTTTTATATTATAATTTTTTTAAATTGCTTTGGTCCCTTTCCTTGGGTTACATGTCAGTACTCATCGTACTGATTGTCCTCAGATGATATATCTTTTTATGATGTAGATTCCAAAGATCACCCCCACAATTCAGTTTAGCATTAGAATTTCTCTCGGGACAACAGCAAGCAAGTGATGATCTATCCATCTTTTTGAGGGCCATGTTTAGTTTTTGCAGTTAACCTTGATTTATTTCAGCTCTATAGTATTTGTTGGGGATATGTTCCGACATATATATTCACTCTTTAATTTAAAGGCTTAATAGATTGAATTAGTCAAATGTTTTATTTTATATTTCTAGACTTGGATTTTGAATCATTTTTATTGTTGAACGTCATAGTTCAAGGGAATAATTTTACACTTTATTATGACTAATAATGATATGATAAGGGGTCTAATTAGGCCTTTATTGATTTAGTATGCCCGTCATGGTCAAGGTATGGGCTTGGGTCATAACAATACACTTCACCCTTACTTATTACAACTTTATCTGAAATAAAGACATAGTTGAATTCATTCTACGTCAAAAGTGAAGTAGAGACTATATTCTTTTGTAACTCTGAAATATGAAGGACATTATTTAGTGTCACCACCTTGTCATATTTTATATTCAAGCAAATCTTGCCTATTCCTGTAATCTTTATTGTAGCAACGTTTGTCATGAATATCGTCTTTATTGTAGTAAAGTTTGTCATGAATATATTCACATTAGCTTGAGCAGGAGAATCTAATGCAAATATTTCTTTATTGACACACATGTAGAGGGAGGCACCAAAATACATCCACCATTCTCTTGGATTACCGACTAGATTGCACTCTAAAAGCATGACATAAATATTATGGGCATAATGATCTGGGCACTGTCTCGGAGAGAGGCTCAGTAAAATAGATAGGTGCGGACTACCTGCACCTAGACAGAAAGACCCTATCAAGTTTACTGTTCCCTAGGATTGGATTTGGACCTTTCCTGTGCAACTTAGGTGGAAGCCGAAGAAGTCCTTCTTTCGAGGAGCCGAGCCATCAGTGAGATACCACTCTGGAAGGGCTAGAATACTAACCTTATGTCAAGACCTACGGGCCAAGGGAAAGTCTCAGGTAGACAGTTTTTATTTCTTATTTGTCATAGCTCGATCCTCTTATGGAGGATATTAGTGTGAAAACCCCTTTTTTTTATATTTTTTAGAAAAAAAATTGATATATGACCTATTCGAAGCTATTATCAGTATGCAAATAGGTAGGGATACCTTACATTCTTAAACTGATAACCATCTTTCTCTAGGAAAATATAAAGCGCATGGATACAAGTTATGCCTTGGAATGAAAGACAATTCCGAATCCACTTTGACTAAGAACAAGGAAGCTATAAGTAACGCAATTATGAATCTTATGGAGAGCTCGATCTGGCTTAGGATGAATACTGGTGTCATGTTGAGTATCCAAGCATCAGTTCATCCCAATTTTATTAACAAACTTGGTATGTTGTCTCTATTCCCTTGTTCTTAATATAATTACATGATTAGAACTTATAATTTATGGAAGGCCTAAAATATCATTTTCAACACTAAATGCATACTTGTTTGTGCTTATATTTGTGGTTAACTATTATAATTGGTGAACAAACTGATGTGGAAGTCTTGAGCACCCAGATTTAGTCCTTAAATAGTTAAAACTAACGTGTACACTGTATGTTCGATTCAATGCCCCTATGAACTCCATGCTAAATTCTTCGAGCTTGGGGGTATAATCACAATACCTAGGATCAAATTCTATAGTCATAATGTTTAAGTACCTAGTAGAACACAAATTTAGGGAAAAAATTAATGGTTTTGACTGATGTGCAAAACTGTCAAATATGGTCTCAGGTACCGTGATCGCCATAACTGAGGGTAGTGTCTGCAGAAACCAAAATTTTTGCACATCCAATTCTGCCCCCAGAACATTCTAAAACACTATCACATGAGTCTATCTGATTATTCTAGCATGTGTTTGAGTGTGATAATGATAATGATGGTCTGGAATGTATTTCTTATAGGCACTAAAGCACTACAATAGGAGATTTTGACAGCACTAGGTTCATGGTAGCCCAATGCTAAAACCTCTATTATATGGATCTGCCTAGGACAAATCTACTCCCTAAAAGGGGTATTAGCTTAAACAAGGTAGAAAAAACTCCCAGAATTCCATGCTAGACTCATCAAAATTGGGTGGAGGTGCTTTGCCCCAGGCCCCTACTATGCAAATGAGCAATGGGTACATGAGTTCTACATGAACCTTAGTGTAGTGTGCCTTATAAATCCAGTGATGACGATCTAGGGTAAGCAGGTGAACTTCAGAGCAAAGAAAATCAATGAGGTGTATGGGCTCCCAGATGCTGACATGAAGCAATTCAGAATGAAAAGATGTGAGCCAAGGTCTTGGATGGAGAACATTCTATGCTCGAACAAAGAGGTTCCTTGGGCCACCACCAAGAGAGATATTTTGATAAATGACTTCACAGCTGAGGCCAAGCTTTGGCTGAATAGCATCTATAGTAGAATGTCGCCATACACTCACATAACCATTATCATAGACATTGAGCTTGGATAGTGGCTTGTATTATATCTGGCATTAGTCTGAATATGGGTGAGATTATAATCTCAGAGTGGCGGTACTTAAATAACCATGGAGGTACACATCTTCTCTTCCCGTCCCTTATTACTAAGTTATGTAAGAGACCACGGGTGGAGGAGTATGCCACAGATAAATGGATGCTCCCAGGCCCCTGCATCTTCCTACATAAATTCAGAGGTGAGGGTGCCCCAGGTCAGAGCAAGATAAGAAAGATGGACTCTGGCAAATCATTCCAGGAGGACATGGATTATTGTAAACCTTCATCATCCAACCCCCTTGATGACATCTCAGATCAGATGTGGGAGATTAGAGAGCTAGTGTCCAGATTGCCTCAGGGACCGGGAGAGTCCTCTATTTCTTACTACTCATATTTAGCTCAGTCAAATTATGAGAAATAATAGGAGGAGCAGAATAAGCAAGGATCCAAAGTTTCCAAATTGGAGAGATATTATTCATCCTTAGTTGCATCACACAGGAACCTCAAGGAGTTATATGAGAAGATGGTTAAGAGAGAAAAGAAAAGAGATAAATTCTTTAAGAAGCTATGGAAAGAGGTAAAGGGCATCTTGAAGATGCTCAAACCCAATCATCAACTACTTTCACCAAGGTTGGACAGTAAGGACGAGGCCCATACTAATTGGTTTTGTTGATGATGCTGGTGGTAATGGTGCTGAGTCAGTGAGAGAGAGCAGATCTTGATGTAGATTTAGGGAGACCCCTCTTACACTTGCTTTATTACACATGCAGTGAGGACACTGCATTCTTTTTTGTTGGGGGTGCCCTGGGATTTGTACTATTTTGATGAGCTGTTGGATATTTTTATGCTATTTTGGATTTCATTCTGGATACTATTTTATTTTATTTTGTTTTTGAGATGCTATATTTGGGCACTTTGATGGTACCCACGTTTTTATGGATTATCATGGTTTTTAGTTTTAGTTTTTCTTTTTACTTTAGTTTTACCTTGACTTTGGTAATATATGACGAGTTTTGTCCTATGATAGATTAAGTGACGACATTCTTAAGGGTAACGCATCATGTGTGGTTTTTGAGACATAGATTCAGGGGAATTCTGAGTACCTGTAGCACGTCATGAATGTAAGGGAAGTCTGAGTACCTATGGAATTATAAATTGTAAAGTTGGGATCACATTGTACACCATTAGCAAAGTTTGAGTAGCCATATAGTTGGTTTGCCTATTTTGAGCCAAAAAGTGAGACTAAGGTTTCGGTTGTAGCCATAAGTTGGCAAATTGAGTGTGGTGCTAATGCAAAAAAAGTAACCCCCTCCATCCAAAAATTTTCAAAAATCAAGGGCATGGGCAGGAGTAACTTTGTAATAAAACTTTTTCTCTTTTTGTGACTCCGCAAATGTTTGACTTGTGAATAGTGATAGATACTCCCATTTTCTCTTTCACGGGAGGGGTAATTGAGCCTCTTTGCCAACTTGTGCATTCCATGTGTGGTGAGGTATTTTTATTCATCTCTCGTATACTTGTGTTATCTAGAACTTACCCGTTAGTCTCTCAAGGCTAATTTTGATTATATTCGATTGGAGAAATGATTTTATGCCATCCTTGTGATTTTGGAAACTACTTTAACCTAAAATGCCTACCCATGCATAAATGTAATCCTTAGTTACCTACTTTAATCCTTTGGACCTTTCTTTGGCACATACATTACAAGCTGTGAACTCTTCTTTTCATCCCTCTTTTGAACCATACCCTCCTTGAACTTGAAAATACAACTTGAGGCTAAAAGCCTAAGTTAGGGGTGGTGATGATTGATGGTAGTAAGTTTAGGGCCACGAAGTTTTTAGTGAAATGCCTAAGTACCCAAGCATCAAAATCAAATGAATAGAAAAAAGAGAGGGTCAAGCAAAGGAAAGAATTGCAAGAAAATAAAATAGAAGAAAATGGGTGAACAAGAAAAGCAAAAAGTAGGCATGTGAAAAGATAAAAGAGAAAAGAGGAGTGGCCCATAATCAAAAGATGGTTTAAATAAGTGTGATGTAGATGTTCAAGGAAGGGTGTATCCATATTGCTCCCAAATGATATCCTACTCTAATCAGAACCTATATTACAAGCTCAAACAGTCCTTTGAGATTTTCAACCATTTACTTTCTTTATAGTGGCGGTTGAAAATAGGGGCAAGCCTATGGTATGACACTTGTTGACAAAGTGATTTCTTTTATAAGGGAGAGAGTTTTTGCACTTAAATTCCTTATTGCATATTTGGTAGCTTGGTGTATAAAATTTTCTTACTTGAGAGGAGGGATGTGAATGAGTTGAGGTGGGTGATTTTGTCACCTTCCGAACAATAAGGCAAATGGAGTATAGCCTAGTTTTGGTCAAAAGTGAGTCACTTCTAGAGTATAGGTTGTTGTTGCTTGGTTGCTCTTAAGAAGTCTTATGCATCCTTAGATATTGCATTTTATGTTAATGGGTGTAATAAAAAAAAGCTTATCCCATGTGTAACGAGTTAATTATGGTAGTGACTGAGCTGAAGTCACTGTGAATTTTGGGCACAGATAATTGTTGTCTCATGGTAAGAGGTAGTGTTGCATGAGGGCAAGCAAAAGCTTTAAGTTGGGGTGTTGATGAGTGGTAATTTTACCATTCATTTACACTTAATATTAATGTACATTACCATGTTTTGAATGAATAAATAAGACAGAATTGTGATTGAATACACTAATATCCATATTTGGTAGGCACATAGTTGATGAGATAGAAAGGTATGGATTGATGCTTAAAATGATCAAAAGGAAGAAAGAAAGTGCAGCTGAAGACTTAAAGCAAACATGGCCTCAGGTACCGCGGTCATGGTCTAAGGGCAGCAATCGCGGTAGTTAAGAAAGTCTACAAGGAACGATTGTATGAGTCTAGTACGGTCGCAGCTAAGCCTGTACGATCGCGGGATGGTGGAAAAATGTAGCCCAAGGGCAATACTATAAATGTACATGGATGATCCCAAATTTGACAAAAAGAAGACTCAAACCCTAATAATTCAACAAATTCCATCTTCCCCAATTGTTAGGTTTTGTTTTTGAGTTCATAGCCTCAGTATATGGAGAAGAAAATATTGTATAAGTTTTGAGTGAAGAATACATTGGAGTAGCCTTTAAGAGGAGGAATAGCTTCCTTCCACTGGAGATTTGTGAGAGTCCAAAGTTTGAAGTAACATTCACTTAGTCTTCACTAAATCATTTCAATAGAGATTATGGGTATATCTTTGCTTATTTATCTTATGTGTATCTAGATCTCCCTCTTGGAGTTGTGTATGGATATGGATTAAAGTGTGTGTGGTTTGTTATTGTTAGCTTCTATTTATTAGTTCATGTTGATGGGTTTTATTATTGCTTGTCCATTTTGGTTGGGATTTATGGGTGAAAGCCCCAAATACCCATATGGGTTTGTTAGGTAAAAGCTCCAAACTCTAGAAAGCTCAAAGCCATCTTCGAAAGAAGGGTTTCGGGTGAACTTTAGGAATCCATATCATCCTTGAAAGAGAGATGTGCAAACCAAAGCAATTGTAGATAATTATGTATGTATTTTGCTAATCTATCACTATTTTAGACATAAGGGTGGTTATGAAGTTAACTATACCATGGGTATTATTCTAGAAATAGGGATGTCTAAATTTAGGTTTGGTTACCAATTGTTGAACACATCCATTAGGTATTCGAAAGAATCAATGGGTGAAAGTTTGGTATTTTGTTGAAAGACTAGCATCAAAACCTATAACCGTACCTACCCATATTTGAACAACTAATAATGAAGTTAACTATTAGTATCCACATGTCATTTCCCTTAGTAATACATAATCCCAAGATCCGTGCCTAATTAATAAAACTCTAATTATTCATAGAGTCGAAGTTATACTAGAAAAAAAACTAAAAAGAAACATTAGTGTTGATACTTATCTCCCTCATTTTTATCTTTGTGTAATATTAGTTTGAATTTAACAATTATCCATTATTTTGACTTAACTTGATTGCCACTCACATTATTCCTCGTGGATTCAATCCCGACTCTAAAGTTGGGTAAATATATTAATGACGACCGCCTTGCACATAAATTAACGTGTAAGTTAAGTGTTATCAGCCATCTGAGACTAAAGAAAAGTGCAATGAGGAGGAAACAAATGTCTATATTCTTGAATTTGCTAAGCTAGAATCAAAAAATTACATTCCTCATGTAAGGGCCAAGAAATAAAGCATGCCACATCTATTTCTTGGGTCCTTTATTTTCATACCACCGCCCCTGAAGCATAATGGAAAATTTAAAAAGTAATTAGGGGTGAAATTTATAAGTTTAAAGTGGAAAGAGAAATTTAAAGGCCAACTATTGGGATACCTTGATGAATTCTAAGTAATCAAGGTACCCATGGGCTTGTTGGGAAAGTCTGAGAACCCAACCAAGTCTCTTCATACCGCAATGTGAAATCAGGCGCTGCTTGGGAGTCAACCCAAGGTATTTTGTTATTTGTATTTGTATTCGTGATTTACATTAGATCTCTGTACCGATGATGCCTCAGGTATATTGCTAATTCTCTTATTTTGTAGAGGTTTGATGCATTGGGGACAATACATGATTTTAAGTTGGGGTGTGGCTGTTGTGGGTCTTGATGTCCTATTGGGGGTTTTATTGTTGTGCCTCTTTTCCCAAGAGTCCTGTTCCTAGTAGAGCTGGCCTATTTAGGCGTATTGTGTTTTGGTTTGTGATGTTTTATGATTAACTAGGAGAAAAGTATTTTATGGTTAACTAGGAGAAAAGTAAGTATCTAGGGTAGTTGACATGTTTTTGTTAATTTTTGAGATAAATGATAATACCTCCAATTATCTATTTTTGAACTGTGTGCATGTATATATATATATATATGACTATTGTGGATCGTGTTATGAAATTAGGATTAGGGACATGATAATCAGTGCTAAAAATTACATGAATCAAATGGGTAGTAGCTTGTAATATTAACTCTGCACCATGTGTGTGTGAGATGCTACTTAGTTTCCTTTATGTGTTAAATCTATAACTTGTCTGGTTAATCTTGCCTAGGTTATAGGATAGTTGGTTAGGAAAGGATCATAAGACATCTTTTATGTTAGTCTACTTTTAGCCTAAATGACCTTCCATGTGTGAATTGTATCCCTTGGTCCTAGTTTTGAGCCTTATAGCCTATATATTTGTTTTTACCTTTCGCTTTCTCATTCGTGTTACAATGAATCTATTTTGTCCATAGTCCTTCTTAGACATTATGCACTTCAACTCAGGCAAATCGCCTAAGTTTAGGGTGTCTATCATGTGGGTGCCTAATGTATAGTGGGTATTATGAAGGATAAAATAAGAGAAAAAGTGAGTAAGGTTGGGTGTGGTAGCAAAATAAAAGCAAAAAGAAAAGAAAAGAAATAAGTATAAAAAAAGGAAGAATAAGAAAACCACATCCAGTCTGAATGTGTTTTAACATAAAAAGGGGGGAATAAGGGTGAAATAAAGTAAAAAAAATGGTTAATAAGTGAGACCCCAAAGTTAGTATATTGACAAGGAGGCTTCATCACTTTAAAATTATATATGTATCATACCAGCCCCAAGCCTACATTACAAGCCAAGCAAAGTCCTATAGTGATCCTAATTTGACTATCTAGAAAACTATGGTAAAGAAAATAAGGGCAGGCCTATGGTATTTGATGCATATTAATTGGAACTTCTTTTGTGAGTGTGAGTATCTATTGATCGTCCCTACACTGAAAGGCATTATTGAGTAGGACTTCTTTTGATGTGAGGGCACATGGATTGTATTGCTAGCTTCTTACTTGTTTTGGTAGTGAAAATTGTATATATGCATGGTAGTTTGTTGCTAATGTAATGCAATAGCTTGATTTCTTTATGTCACATTGTTGTGCTTCACTAATACACAAAGTTGGTTCTAAAATATGGAACTTGGAGAAGGTAAGGATCTTGAGCTAAAATTGATGATTGGTTGCTATAGGTATGTTAGGTTTCTCTTGGTTAAGCATTATCGTATTGTTTTGTTATGTTTTGATGCCTAAGGACATGCAATGCTCTAAGTTAAGGTTCTTGGTGTGCTATAAATTTATATCACTTACGATGCTCAAACTTGGAGAATATGCATATACTGGAGGTTATTTTGTTTGATTTGATGTGCTTTAAGAGTGTTTTGCAGGAAACTAGGTTCTGGATGCTAAATTCAAGAAAAAGGCAAAAAATGGAGATTTTGGATACCTATTGGATGATTCTTTTCACTTATGACACTTACCAGATGTTTGTGGCTAAAGAACAGGCTTAATCTTGATGTTCGGAAGCTTGGTCACATGATTTGAAAGGTCGAACACATACCTAAGACCACATATGGACCGCATGTTGCACATATGGGGCGCATAAGGCCTAAGTAAGTGTCAGAAGTGGAGATCTCGTAGTGCAGAAGGTGCAAGAAAATTTTTTGGCACATGTGGTGCCTACATGCATAGGCCTTGGGACCGTATGTGGCATATGCGTCGAGGGCCAACCGACGGTGATTTTTTTGGACCATTCCAAAATTGTTTCATAGGGTTTCTATGTATTCCAAATACACTCCTAAGTTGTTTTTAAGTCTTATTATGTACTTTTGGTTAGGTTTTGCCTATTTTATTTAGGATTTGGCTTCTAGGGTTTCTTGTAATCTATAAATACCTTTAAGGCTTTATTTAGTTTACTCTATTGATTATTCAGACATTGACATACATATATTGATTGATTGAGAAGGAAGCCTCTTTGGGGCCAAGCTCTCAAACATCTTCTTGTTGTTGGTTTGTTATTCAATTTAAGACTTCTTCTCTTATTATTGTGAGATTGATTTTGTAATTTTGTCTGTGGATTCCATGATTGATCTAATAACTATGAGCGGCTAATTCCCTTAGCTAGGGTTGTGGGAACCCTGATGGATTAACAAAGTAGAGAAAGTGCCAAGTTGTTCTAGATAAATATTATTGCATGTATTGGGTTTTCTTCACTCGTATTGATTTCTTAGCGGTGGCCAACGTTAATATCCTGCCAAGATTATTGCTACTTACTCCAAAAGAGGAGTAGTAACTAGGTAAAGAAGATCAAAATAGTAATTTGCTGACTAATCATCAATCCATGCTAATATGGAATATAATGAATGATTGTTAACTGCATCAAATAACTAGAAACTCAAATGGTAATAGTTAACTGGGATTAATATAAGGGTTAGTAAGGCGACATCCTGAGAATCAAAAGTTAAAGGGTGAAACTTGTTAGCTCATCCAAAAGATTGTTGATGGTACATAACTTATCAGATTCTGCATAAAAGGCATTGGAATAGTTCGATGGTGCATGATAAGTCTACTGAATTGAGAAACTAGGGGGAACACAAGCCTATTTTTCATGTTAGATTATTTACAACCAAAAGCAACCAATTCTTCTTCTTTTACTATTTTAGAAAATCCTTTTTTTTTAACTTTTACGCACTGCTTGGTGATTTCAACAAGTTTGAGAAGAATTTTTGGCCTATTCCCTTGGGATTCGACCTCAACCTTTGTTGGGTTACTATATTTGACAGCGGCCGTTTCTTCCTTCTATTAGAGGTGTACTTTTGGAGTAATCAAATTTTGGCGCCGTTGTCAGGGAATACAGTTTTGGAGTCTTGATTGAAGTTGTTGGAGTTATCGAGTTATATTTTCTATTTTTTGTTTTGATTTTGTTGACCTACTCTTCTTGAGATGACAACCTGGCCAGAGGAAGTATGGAATGATAATGACTCCTTATTTATTGATTCTTTTTCTTTTGATATGGTGTATTATTGCAGGAGTGTGGCAAAGATAGTGTGTGAGCACAAAGATAGCCGGTTGGAAACAGTAATACAACTTGTCTACAACAATCATAACCTCATTCAAGAGGTTGACAGGTTTGCCTTGGATATTTACTTCCTACAAGTGGAGTTGATACAAATACTGCTGCATGGAACGTCCAGCAAATTAGTTATGGGTGGTGTGAGACTGAAAGAATTCTAAAAAACCAACATGAGGAGCTAAAATTAGAGGAGTCAAAAATTTCTCATGTTTGTATGGATAGTGTCACACTTAAGGAGAGCATACTAGAGTTATGTGGGTAGGTAAAGAAGGATTCAATCCCTGAGTTAGGGAATATTAGACCTCATTCAAAGCATCGTTTCCATGCATTTTTAACTGCCTAGAAGTATAATCAACCAACTTTCAATGTTGCATCAACACAAGTAACTCATCCCCACACCGGATGCATCACAATAAACAACAAAGCCATTGGTGTCCTCAAAACTAGAGCCAAAGGTAACTTATCTTTCAACTTCTCAAAACTACCTTAACAAGCATCGGACCATAAAAACTTCACCTTTTTCTGAGTCAGCTTAGTCAATTGGTCAGAAATAGAGGAGAAACTTTTCATAAACCTTCTATAATAATCGGCTAAACCCAAGAAACTTCAAATATCAGTTGGAGTCGTGGGTCTAGGCCACTTTATTACCACTACAACTTTTTGTGGATCCACAATGGTCTCTTCACTAGAAACAACATGACCCAGATAGGTCACAGCAGTTAACCAGAAAACACATTTATAGAACTTTGCATACAACCGTTGCTCTTTCAAGGTTTGGAACACAAGGTGAAAGTGATCGACATGATCCACCTTACTCTAGAAGTACACCAAAATATCATCAATAAACATAATTATGAACAAATCCCAGAATTAATAGAATACCTAGTTCATAAAATCCATAAATGTCGTTGTGTCATTAATCAAACCAAAGAGCATAACCAAAAACTAAAAATGACCATAGTTGGTTCAAAAAGAAGTCTTAGGGATATCGACTTCCCTGATCTTCAACTAATGATAACTCGACAAAGATTAATCCTAGAAAAGTACTTAGCTCCCAAAAACTAGTCAAATAGATCATCAATCCTAGGAATCGGATACTTATTCTTTACAGTCACTCTATTCAGCTGGCGATAGCTATACACATCCAAATGGACCCATCTTTCTTATGCATGAAAAGAATCAAATCACCCCATGGAGAAACACTAAGGTGGATAAAACCCTTATCTAGAAGATCTTTTAACTACTTCTTAAGTTCTTTCAACTCAGATGGAGCCATTCTGTAAAGAGATATAGAGATAGGAAGAGTGTCCTAAAGAATATCAATCCCAAAATCAATTTCCCTATCAAGATAAACATCAGGAAGATCATCAGGAAACACCTCGAGAAACTCACAGACCACAGAGACCGATTGGAAAAATATCCTTCAGATTTGGAATCCTTAGCATGCACTAAATGGTAAAGAAACCCTTTGGAAACTAATTGTTGGGATCTCAGATAAGAAATAAACCTTTTCTTAGGAACTAGGGAACTACCTTCCCACTCAATCACAAGCTCATTCGAGAATCGAAAATTGAACCTTCAGGTCCAATAATCAAGAGACGCATAGCACGAGTGTGACCAATCCACCTCCAAAATCACATCAAAGTCTAAAATGTCTCTCTATCAGATCCACTAGTGTCTCTCTAGTATGAATGGATACCACGTTACCCCTATAGACTCTTTTAGCCACAATAGAGTCGCCCACCTGGGTAGATATAGAAAAGCTATCAAGAATACACTCAGGATCAAAACCAAAATAAATATCCACATAAGGGATAATATAAGAGAGAGTAGAACCAGGATTAAGTAGATAATATACATCAAAAGAGAAGCATTTAAGCGCACCAATAAAAAAATTTGGAGATGCCTCAAAATCCTAATGAGTGGCAAGAGCATACAGATGGTTTTAACCGGTGTCGGAGCCAGAAGTAGTACCTTTTGGTGCTAAAGGAGAAGAAATGGAAATCGAGACCTTATTAGCCACCATAGTAACATGGCCTGAAGGATAGTTTCTCTGAATGTGGCCAGGCTGACCACATCTGAAATACTTATTCCTCTCATCATAAAAGCCATGATGCACCTACCTATAGAAATAATAATAGAGATAAGATGAAGCTGACTGATCCCCACTGGCCTGAGATTACGCATCTTGTGCCTTATATCCACTATTTCTCTAAATATAACGACCACCAGACGACTTAGAATATGGATCACTAGATGTATGTTAGGAACTATGATTCCCTAACTTCTTCTTAGACTATTTCCCACCATCTCTACCACTCTGCTTATGACCTCTACCCTGATCCGAATACCAAAACTTCTTACTCTACCTTTCACTTATCTCTACTTGCTTCTTTTTTTCCTCCTAAACCCATTATATCCACACCATAAGCCTCAAAATATCCTTGTCACTATTCATCAAAAGAGCCTTGAACTCTAACACCAAGTCTCGAGACAAACCTAACACAAACTTTCTCATCTTAGCCCTCATACTGGACACTATCTCAAGAGTATAACAGGACAACTGGTGAAACATCAATGTATACTCTTTCACAGTTATCTTTCCATGGTTCAAAGTTATGAACTTATTAAATTTTACCTCCCTCAACTCTTTAGGAAAAAAGTAATCAAGAAAGGTATCCAAACAATCACCCCACAAAGCTGACTCAGCATCATTGCCCCAAGACAGATCCCACTCCTCATACCACTGATATGCCACATCCTTTAGATAGTATGCAGTCAACTCCACACCCTCAAAGTTAGAAGTAGGAATCGCACGGAGAATTTTATCCATCGTATCTATGAACCCTTGAGGATCTTTCTTAACCTTAGAACCAGTAAAGGTTGAAGAATTCAGCCTCATAAATTGGATAACTCTAGTGGCCGTAGAAGAACTCAGAGCTCACTAATAAGACCCGACTGATGTGACTAAGATGTCACCAACTAGGTCAACAGATGAATAGAGCAACTTAGCATTCATAATATCTCCTGGAGATGACCGTACAGGAGTGTTACTAGCAGAAGATGGATCAGCATGGACTGGTGAAACTCCACTGGGACATGATCAGAAGTAGAGCTCGTAGATTAGGTCTAAACCCCTAAAGTAAAACAATCCCTATCCACATTATCCTCAAGCAAGATAGAGGAGTTTCCACGAATATCAGATCTTCTGGGAGGCATGATCTAAAAAGCAAACAAATGGGAATTAGAGAAGATTTCAAGACCTTAAACTCTATAGCACAATAGTAGATTACAAGAAAAGGAAACATTCCTAAATGCATCATAGCTTTTCTCTTATAAGTATGGCACGCTACATACCTATCCGATACCAACTTTGTCATGACCCAAATCGGGCATGGTCATGACAGGTATCTCAAGTCCAACAAGGAATGGATACCACCCCCTACACCTAATAAATAGAATATAATACCCCCAACAATGGATGATTTCTAAACATATAACAAGATAACTTAAGATAAGCTTAAGGAATTTAAGATATGTATATAATCAATAACCAACCAATGCCACTACCTAAGTCCACGGTAATACCCACAAATTCTCCAAAAAAACTAAAAACTAACCTAAGTCGGTGTATGCCCTCAATTCTAACAATGAAAATGATAATGTTAACTTTTTAATTCTAGTCTACAGAAGGAAACTAATGAAATAACCAAGTCTTCTGGGGAATGAAAGCTCACCACTTCACCATCAACGACCGATGAACTGAGTTAAACCACCTAACACTATATATAAAAAGTCAAAGTTTCTTTGATACCTACATCGTGTGGGGATGAAATGTTAGAAGATGATTTATGGGTTGAGCACTATCATGTCACTTAAAGTAGGGGATAAAATAATGCCAAGATCTATATTTTAAAATGAGTCAAAAACCAATGCACAAAATCATATATACATATAAATATGCCATGCTGGGAAATAAACAAGGGTTAGCATAAAGTAATGCTTTATCCTAGACTATGTAGCTCAACCATCATAACAGTCACCCACTGGCTATATGGGTTTAGCTCCTCCTGCTAAAATGGCCCTAGTGCATGTTAGCCGTTAGAATTAAAGGTATTAAGGAAGAGTAGTGTAACACCTTAAATTTTTTGCCCTTGAAAATTCTTGAGCTTTGGGATCACTGCCTTAGTTATGAATGGACCCCGAAGTCGTAGGATGTCTTGACGACTCATTGGGATGGGTCATAACCAAACCAGTAAGTTTGTGGCTTGGTTCTACTCTGAGTACGACTGGCTCGCTATGAGCCATGAGGATATGTTATGAGTCATAGGTTCAAGTCATAGGATGTCCAATGTTTAATTTATTTAGGTTTTGTGTTTCTTATGACTATACCTTACAAATCATAAGATCTCATTACAAGTAGGTTGGTAGATTCATAAGGTGGGTAGTGTAAGGAGGACCTAGTCACTATCTTGGTTACGACTCATGGTCATGAGTTGTAAGGTGTAGGTACGATTCAAGGAGTTGACTTGTAACCACAGGTAGCTTTTTCCATCTTTTAAGCTGAGGGCATTCTGGAAATTTCTCCTCTTATGCAACTTAAAACCCATGTCTTACAACTTCCTTAGAGAATCATTAGCTATCATAAACACATCAAATAACCTCTTAGAACACTCCTAAATCCTTAAGGTCAAGAATACTTAGGGTTTTCAAAAGGTTGATCAATTAGGGCTCTCAATGGTGATTTCTCTGTACTTCTTGGTGATTAAGTCATGTTACTCTTCCCTCATTGTTAATTTTGTAAAAGCATGTGATTTAAAATATTGCTCATGAAATTATTATGATGGTTTTGAAACATGGGTTGGGGGTTTTGGAATGTTTATGAATTGAACAATGTTCTCATGGTTTATATATGATTTTCATTCTTTAAATTTTGTTTGAACTTGTGGGAGTATTAGGACGGTGAATGAACTAGGGAATTGTGATTTTTTCTAATTTGTGACTTTTAAAGCAGTCATGACCCAAACCCCAGAATGTGAAATTGGTTTTAGTTCTGAGAACTGTGGGAATTTGTGAAATTGAATTATTGCACGATATAAAAAGGTATTTGAAATACAAAGGTATGATTTAATAAACAAAGGGAGTCGGTGTTCCTTAATGTGTATTAATGAACAAAAAGATATGTCCTCCTAAGTTAATGGAAATTATTTTGTCATGATGTGTTACCTTGCAAGTGTAGTTGGTATCATGATACCAACAATGTATACCTTAATGTGAAATATGATTAAATGAATGGGAATGTGTGAAACTCATTTTTGTTGGGCTTTAATAATGGTTGTATAGTTGAGTCATAAAAGTGAAGGTCCGAGTGATCGATACTGGAAATTGCATTTCTCGATACAAGGATCAAAGTGTCCAGCAAGGTTTGACTCCCCCATATTATTATTATTATTTCATGATTAGAGAGGCTAGAGTCCCCCGTAAATCATTATATAATTGGGTGCTTAAGTCACATTGGTTTATGTTGGAGGGTTTGAGTCTCCCATATGTATATATATGAGAATATTCTCGAGTTCATGCAGCTATACGGACTAGGTCCTGACTAAGGGGTGACATATGGGGCCCATATAGCTTGTGGGTACTATTATATGATAGTTGATCTACCTAATCAAGGTTAAGGTTTTGAAAAGCATATTAAGCCTTATTCTCTATCCCAGCATGTGATATATATATATATATAAAATCACATATGGTTATGTGCATTAGTTTGACTTGGTTTTGAATAGATGGAATTACCTTATCTTTATCCCTGATTACATACTAGTGTTCACCCCAGTTACCATCTCCAGATGCTGCATCCCCACGCGATGTAGGCACCGAAATAATTTTTACTTTTTCTATGCAGAGTTAGTTGGATCAGCTCGGTTTGTTGGTCTTTGGTGATGAAGTAGTAAGCTTTCATTCCTCTATAAGACTTAGTTATTTCATTAGTTTCTTTTCATAATTTAGAAGTGAAAAGTTCACATTGACATTATCATTGTGACTGTTATTATAAAAGTCAGGGCCATGTCCTGAAATTTTATTAGGACTCATTTGGTAGAGGCTTTGTTTGGACTACTGAGGACTTAGGATGGTTTTGTATGATATGGTTTGGTTTTATTAGTTTTGCTTATAGACTATTATAATGTCTTTAAGACTAAATTTTCTTGTCTTGTTATATGTTCAAAATTCATTTGACATGGGGTGTATGGTGGTTGGTTGGTTGGGTATTAGGGGTGATCTTTGGTCCTTGTTAGACGTGAGATACTCATCATAGCCAGGCCCTAGTTTGGGTCATGATAAAAATAATATCAGAGCGCTAGGTTCATCGTCAATTGGGTGTCCATAAATTTGAGTTGGGTAGAGTCTGTTTTAATAGTATGTGATGTGCCATACTTATAAGGGAGAGGCTAGAAGGAATTTAGGAATATTTCTCCTTCTTGTGTTCTATTTTTGGGCTGTAGAATCTAAGGTCCTAAAATCTTCTCTAATTCCTGTTTGTTTGCTTTTTAGATTATGCCTCCCAAACAATCTGAAGCTCATGGAAACTCCTCTATCCTACTTGATGATAATGTTGATGGGACACATCCTGCTTATACGTTCTAAACTAGATCTAGGGGTCCAGTTCCTGATTACCCTTCTAAAGTTCCACCGGTCCCCTCTAGTCCTTCTTGAGCTCCTCCGACTGATGTAACGAATGTTAAGTTTCATCAGTCTATTCATATGTTGGCTCATTTAGTATCTTCTCAGTCTGAGCATGGTGCTTTTTTTACTCTATCTTCTGAGGCCATAAGGGCCGAACAGTTTATAAGGTTGAGTTCTCCAACCTTTACTGGTATTAAGGTTGAGAGGGATCCTTAAAATATCCTTGAGGATATGAAAAAGATCTTCCGTGTGATACATTCCACTAATGTGGAGAGCGTGGAGTTAGCTTACAAATTAAAAGATCTGGCATATCAGTGATATGAGGAATGAAATCTATCAAAGGGTGATAATGCTGAGTCAGCCCAATCGAATAATTTCTCTAGTGTCTTTCTAAAACACTTCTTTTCTCAGGATTTGAGTGAGGAAAAAATGTAGGATTTTGTCAATCCAAACCAAGGCAAGATGTCGGTCAAGGAGTATACCTTGAACTTTTATCAGATGTCCAGGTATGCTCCTGAGCTAGTATATAGCATGAGGTCTGGAATGCAAAAATTTGCTTATAAGATATCCCGTGAGTTGATCATAGAGTATAAGGCTGCCTTGTTAAACAAATATATGGACATATCCAAATTAGTTGTGTACATTCAGTAGGTTGAGAAAGAAAAAAAAAGCAAGCAGAGATAGGAAAAAGGTAGAGTAAGAAATTTAGATTTTTTAATCAGAGTGGAGGCCAGTAACAACATAGTAGTAATAGAGGAAAGTGGTCTAAGAAGAAGTGGGGCAGTTCTGGTTCCTACTCTATGGCTAGTGCTCATTATTCGAAGCCGTTGGGTGATTGTCATTCCCAGTATGATAGTTGGTTTAGGGCATAAGATGCCCGATCTCAGGTTGGTGTGGTTCAGTCCACTCCATCATATCCCTTTTGTAGATTTTGCGGCTAAAGTACCGCGAGTTTTGTGAAGAAGGGTGAAACAGGTTTTTTAAATATGTTTAGAATGGTCATCTACAGAGGGATTGTCCTTCTAAGGTATCTTCGAGGGTACACAAGATTCTTGTTGCTGCTTCATTAGTTTCTACACCAATAAGTTCTACTTTTACTTTTGGTACCAGCACTGTCCAAAATTACTTGTATGCTCTTGCTACCCACCAGGACTCTAAGGCATCTCCCGATGTTGTTACTAGTATGTTACGACTCTTTTCTCGTGATGTGTATTGCTTACTTGATCCAACATCTACTATTTCTTATATGATCCCATTTATGGCTATACTTTTTAGTTTTGGTCTAGAGTGTATCCCCGATGCCTTTTATATTTCAACCTCGGTGGGTGACTCTATCATTGCTAGAAAAGCCTATAGGGATTGTATGGTATCTATTGGTGGCAGATAAACTCTGGTAGATCTGATAGAGTTAGACATAGTTGATTTTGATATCATATTAGGGATAGATTGGTTGCATTCATGTTATGCCTCCTTAGATTGTTAGACCCAAAAAGTCTTGTTTAAATTCCCTAATGAGCCGATCATTGAGTGGGAAGGGGGTTTTCTAATACCAAAGGGAAGGTTCATATCATATCTTAAAACTTAGAAGTTGATTTCCAAGGTATGTCTCTATCATTTGTGGGTAAAAGATTCTAACTCAGAGGGTTCTTCATTGACATTCATTCCCTTGGTTAATGAAATCCCAAAAGTTTTTCCTAATGATCTTTCTAGTGTCCCTCCCGATAGGGAGATTGATTTTGGGATTGATCTTGTTTTGGACACTCATCCTATCTCTATCCCTTATTATAGAATGGTTGCAGCTTAGTTGAAGGAGCTTAAGGAGCAGTTAAAAGACCTCTTTGACAAGGTTTTTATCCATCCTAGTGTGTCTTCATGGGGTGCTCCTATTTTGTTCATGCGTAAGAAGGATGTTTACCTTTGAATATGCATTGATTACCGTTAGTTGAATAAGGTTAAGGTGAAGAATAAGTATCCTCTTCCTCGGATTGATGATTTGTTTGACCAGCTTCAGGGTGCTAGATATTTCTCTAAGATCGATCTTAGGTATGGTTATTATCAGCTAAATATTAGGGAGGTAGATATCCCTAAAACTGCTTTACAAACCTGGTATGGTCACTATGAGTTCTAAGTTATATATTTTAGTTTGGCTAATACACTGATGGCATTCATAGACTTGATGAATATGGTCTTTTGGTAGTTTCTAGTTTTGTTTGTCATTATTTTTATTGATGATATTTTAGTGTATTCCAAGAGAGAGGTAGATCATGCCGATCACCTCCGTATTATGTTATAAACCTTACAAAATTAGCATTTGTATGCTAAGTTTTTGAAGTACAAATTCTAGTTAAAGGCTATTACTTTTGTCATGTCATTTCTAGTGAAGGAATTATAGTGGATCTGTAGAAAGTTATAGTTGTTAAAAAGTAGCCTAGGCCCACGACTCCAACCGATATTCAAAGCTTTTTGGGTTTAGCCGGTTACTATAAGAGATTTGTGGAGAGTTTCTCAACTATAGCTGCCCCGTTAACTAAATTGACCCAGAAGAAGAAGAAGTTCTTGTGGTCTGACACTTGTGAAGTTTTGAAAAGCTGAAAGATAAGTTAACTTCAACTTTGGTTTAGATGCTACCAGAAGGTATTGATGGTTTTGTTGTCTATTATGATGCATCCCGTGTGGGACTTGGTTGGGTGGTGATGTAGCATGGTAGGATGGTGGCCTATGCTTCTAGGCAATTGAAATCTCATGAAAAGAATTACCTGACTCATGACCTAGAATTGTTGGTTGTGGTATTCGCATTGAAGATTCGGCATCACTATTTGTATGGAGTCTATGTAGATATCATTTCTGATCAAAAGAGCTTGTAATATGTATTCACACAAAAAGATCTTAATCTAGGCAAAAGAGGTGGCTTGAGTTGTTGAAGGACTAGGACATGAGTCTCTATTACTATCCAGGTAAAGCTAATGTAGTTGTTGATGTGTTTAGCAGCTTATCCATGGAAAGTCTAGCTCATGTGGATGAGGATAAGTGGGAATTGGTGAAGGATATTCACTGTTTGGCTAACCATGGGTTTGTCTTTTGGACTATGAAGATGGTGGTGAGTTTATCCATCAGCTGGCATAGTCATCTCTTGCAGCTGAGATAAAGTAGAAGTAGGCATTGGATCCTAACTTGATGAAGAGTAAGAGAGATATGGGTCAGTAGAAGGTCAAAGTTTTTGCGATTAGAAGCGATGGTATCTTAAGGTACCAAAGTAGACTATATGTTCCTGACATAGATGGATTGCGAGAAAAGATCTTGGATGAGGCTCATGAGTCACGTTACGTCATTCATCCTGGATCAATGAAGATGTACCATGATCTTAAAGAGATTTATTGGTAGAACAATACAAAGCGAGATGTGGCCAGTTTCGTGGCTAAATGCATAGTGTGTCAACAAATGAAGGTTAAGCACTTGAAGCCCAATGGGTTGCCTCAAGATATTGTGTTACCTGTATAGAAATGGGAGATAATCAATATGGATTTTGTTACTGGCCTTCCTCGATCTAGAATTAGTTTGATTCGATTTGGAACATCATGGATAGGATGACTAAGTCTGCTCACTTCTTGCCAGTGAGGACTAATTATTCAACTGAGGATTATGCCAATTTGTCTCTTGGGGAGATCATGAAGTTGCATGGTGCTCTAATTTCTATCATTTCAGATTGTGGTACTCAGTTCTCATCTCACTATTGGCGATCATTTCAGAGAGGGTCGGGAACTAAGGTGAGCCTTAGTACTGTATTTCATCCACACACAAATGGGCAAGTGGAAAGAATGGTTCAGGTCTTGAAAGATATCCTTCGAGCTTACCTGATTGACTATGGTGGTAGTTGGGTCAATTATTTTCCTTTCATAGATTTTGCGTATAATAATAGTTATCACTCTCGCATTGGTATGGCTCCTTTTGAGGTATTGTATGGTAGGAGGTGTAGGTCTCCTATTGGGTGGTATGAAGTTGGTGAAAATAAGTTGTTTGGTCTCGACTTAGTTTACCAGGCCATGGAGAAAGTTAAAGCAAATCAAGATAGATTAAATCTGCCTAAAGTCGCCAAAAGTCCTATGTAGATATGAGGCATAGGGATTTAGAGTTTGAGGTTGGCAATTGGGTGTTCTTGAAGGTATCTCCCATGAAGGGAGTAATGCGGTTTGGGAAGAAGGGGAAGCTCAGTCCCAAGTATGTCGGCCTATACTTGGTCTTGAAGAGGGTTGGTAATATTGCGTATGAGTTGGAGTTGCCTCCTAATTTGAGCTTCATTCACTCGGTGTTTCATATGTCAATATTAAGGAAGTATGTAGGTGATCCATCGCTGATTGTGCCTATCACAGGGTTGAAGAGGAACAACAAGGTTGAAAATTCTACTTGGGAAGCCAAAGAGGACATGAAGTCCAAGTATCGATTCCTATTCTCTTTTCTAAAAAATTGCGTGTAAGGTATGCGTTATTCTTCACATCTTTGTTTTCTTAATTTGTTAAAGGAAAAGGTGACTTCCTTAGAATCTTTGTTTTCAAACTTGACTAAAGGTAAGAGTAAAGGTATATGAAGTCCAATCGTGCTTGTGCTGCCTTGACCCATCATTCAAGGATAAATGATCCAAGTGGGGGAGAATGTAACACCCCAACTATTTGGCCCTTGAAAATTCTTGAACTTTGGGCTCACTACCTTGTTTACGACTGGACCCTAGAGTTGTAGGGTGTCTTGATGAAACATTGGGATGAGTAGTAACCAAACCAGTAAGTTTGTGGCTTGGTTCTACTCTAAGTAAGAGTGGCTTACTATGAGCCATGAGGATATGTTACAATTCGTAGATTCAAGTCGTAGGATGTCTAGTGTTCAATTTATTTAGGTTATGTGTTTCTCATGACTAGACCTTATGAGTCATAAGATCTCATTATGAGCCGGTTGGTGGAGTCGTAAGGTTCACAGTGTATGGGGGTCCTAGTCACTATCTTGGTTACGACTCATTGTCATAAGTCATAAGGCGTGGGTATGAGTCAAGGGGTTGACTCATAACCACATGCGGCTTTTTCTAGATTTTAAGTTGAGGGCATTCTGGACATTTACCCTCTTGTCCAACTTAAAACCTACATCTTATAACTTTCTTAGGGCATCATTAGCTATCATAAACACATCAAATAACCTCTCAGAACACTCCTAAATCCTCAAGGTTAAGAATACTTAGGGTTTTCAAAAGGTTAATCAATTAGGGCTCTCAAGGTGAAGTGGTGAGCTTCCATTCCTGTGGAAGACTTAGTTATTTCATCAATTTCCTTCCATAATTTAGAAATGAAGAGTTCACATTGTCATTATCATTGTTATTGTTATGGGCATGTCCCGATATTTTATTGGTACTCATTTGGTAAAGGCTTTGTTTGGACTATTGTGTACTTGGGATTGTTTGATATGATATGATTTGGTTTGATTGGTTTTTTTATAGAATATTCTAATGTCTTTAAGATTGAATTTTCTTATCTTGTTATATGTTCGGAATAAATCCGACATAGGGTGTATGGTGGTTGGCTTCTTGGGTACTGGGGTGGTCTCCGATCCAAGTTAGATTTGATATACCCATCATGGCCAGGCCCTGGTTTGGATTGTGAAAATCCAGGGAATGCCCCGACCCCACATCAATCTAGATACAAATATATATCAATAGTGTAAAGCAGACAAGTCATCAAGACCTAACCTCACATCGGCAAACATGAGTTTCCAGTACAAGTCATCCAAGACCCGCAAATTCACGGCTTAGCTACATAATCCCTACGAAGCCCAATTTAAAGAAAGTTTCACATAACCCATTGACTAACCAATGAACCAATAGTTAAGGCACACCATAGGTATCATCATACCCTTACACTTGCAAGCTTATCTCTATGCCATAACAATCACATTAACTTGGGGGAATGCCTCAATCCCTTTTATTCATTAAATTAAATCATAGCCAACAAGACTTTCAAAATCTATGTTCATTGTTTTTATCATTTATACAATGCAGTAATATAGGTGAATAAGTCCAACCAAGTGACAATTTCACAATTCAAAGCCAATTACACAAGTGGGTTGAGGGAACACAATTATTCAAAGCCAATTATAATTTCAAAACATCAATTTAGGGAAAACCATGACCCCTTAGTTTATTCACCATTCCTATGCACCTCACAAGTTCAAAACCATTAATAAAGCATAAACAATTTAGGAACCAACTATGCCAAAACCCTCAACTTTGACAAAACCCACATTCAAATCAATATAATTTGAACCATGTAAAACATATGTTTTTCATAAATTATGAATTGGAGAAGATTAACATGCCCGAAATATCAATGTTTATGAAGAGAAATCAACCCTTGAGCCCTCGGATGAACTACCTCTTGGAAGCCCTAAGTATCTTGACCTTGGGGAGTTTAGAGAGTTTGAGAGTGCTTTTTATTACTTTATAAATGAGAAATAACCCCTTTGAGTGCTTTATGGTCGTGGGTTTTGAGTAGGATAAGAGGGGAATTAATCGTAATGCCCTTAATGAAAGGACTGAAAGTTGATTGCCTAGTCACTACGGGTGACCTTGCGACTCATAGGGTCACCTTACGATTCGTAAGATCCTACTCGTATTCTATTATGGATAGTGTCCAAGACCACCAACACTGACTTGGTCATGATTTGTACGTTGCAACTCATAATCAGTCATTACAACTTGCAAAGTTCAGTTGTCATCAAAGCAGAAATAATTTGGGCATCTTACTAGTCAGGTTACAGAAGACACCATATGACTTGTTTTGAGTCGTTAAGACTCGTTTGAAGCTACTCGCACTCAGAATAAAAAACTTAGCCACACACACTAGTCAGGATATAATTGGATCCATAAGACATATTATGACTCATTATGACTCGTAAGGAGAGTTATCGTCTGGGCTGTATGGATGAAATTTCAAAAATTTTCAAGGACCAAAATTTGGGTTATTACACTATGGTGTGCCTTGGAGGTCAATTCCTTGGTTAAATGTATGGGTTATGTGAAACTTATTTTAATTGGGCTTAATGGAGGTTATGTATCAAGCCATGAAGGTGGAGGTCTTGAAGGGTTGATACTGGGAAGTCTTATTTTTTGGTGTGAGGGTTGGTCTTAATGATTGTGTACATGGTTCACACTATTGATATTTATTTGTATACTGGATTGACATGGGTTTGGGGCATTCCCTAGTCTTCCTTGATACCTTTGGTTCATGCGGCTAACATGCACTAGGGCCCTATCAGCAGGGAAACTGAACCCATATAGCCCATGGGTGCCTTTTTATGATGGTGAAGCTACATAGTCCAAGCTAATGTTTTACTTGCATAATAAGCCTTGTTCCCTATCCATCATCTTGTATATATATATATATGTATGCATGTATGTGAACATATACATTGAGTTACACTAATTTTGAATTGGCATTATTTTATCTGTACCCTGAGTTATATGCTAGCACTCAACCTACTAACCATCCCCGGATATTGTATCCCCACGCGATGCAAGAACCAGAGATACTTCTACTTTTTTGTATAGTGATAGGATTTTTGGGTTGTCAGCAGTCAGATTTAAAGTGGTGAGCTTCCATTCTCCGAAAGGGGGCTATCATTTTAAAGTCTTGTTTCATTTATGTCTTAGACTACTTCTATTAGACTCTTTTTTTCTATTATCGGGGGCATATCCCAACTTAGAATGGTTTTGGTCTATTTAAAAGCTTTGTGGATTATTGTGGATTAGGATGTTAAATTTTTGAAAAACAAATTGAGTTGCCTATCTTGTTATATGTTTGAAATTCATTTACTACAAGTTTTATTGTGCTTTGTTTGGCGAGGTAAAGGGGGTAGTATCCGATCCTTAATGGACTTGAGATACCCGTCATAGTTTGGACCTAGTTCAGGTTGTGACAAATTGGTATTAGAGACCTAGTTTCATGGTCAATTGGGTGTCTACAAAGCCATGTCGAGTAGAGTCTCTTTTATGGGTGTTCAGTGCATCACACTTATAAGGGAGAGGCTAGAGGTATATAGGAATGTTTCCCTTTTCTTGTGGTCTACTTTCGGTCTGTAGTGTCAAGAATGCTGAAATCTCCTCTAATTTCATTTGTTCGTATTTTAGATTATGTCTCCAGGAAGTTTTGATACTCATGCAAACTCCTTTGTCCTACCTAAGGAAAACATGGACGGAGCTCATCCTATTTATGGGGTACAGACCTAGTCTAAAGTCCCTGCTTATGATTGCCCCATAGAGTTCCACCGGTCTCTACTAATCCTCTTCGGGCTCCCCGAGCTAATGGTACTTCTGCCCCAATGCCTCAGGGGGATGTGTCTAATGTTGAGTTTTTCCATTCGATTCATTTACTTGCTCAATTACTGGCCTCCTAGTTGCACCAATCTGAGCATATTACTCTTGTCACTCCAACTTTTGAGCCCATAAGTGTTGGTCAATTTATGAGGTTGAGTCCTCTAATTTTCACTAGTTTCAAGATTAAGAAGGATCCTCAAGGGTTTATAGATAAGATGGAAAAGATTTTTTGAGTGATGTATGCTTCTTAATCTGAGGGTGTAGAGTTCAATGCATATTAGTTGAAGTATATGGCATATCAGTGGTATGAGGAATGGGAATAATTAAGAGGAGATAATGTTGAGCGAACTATATGGGATGACTTCTCGGGTGCTTTTCTTGATTGTTTCTTTCCTCAAGAGCTGAATGATCGAAAGTTGAGGAGTTTATGAATTTGAAGTAAGGCAAAATGACTGTGAAGGAGTACACCTAGAAATTCCATCAGTTGTCTCACTATACCCCAAAGTTGGTGTCTTCTATGAGCGCTAAGATAAGGAAATTTGCTTTGAGCTTGTCTCGAGACTTGGTATTGGAGTGCAAGGTCTCCTTGCTGAATAATAACATGGATATCTCTAGTCTTGTGGTGTATAGGTAGTAGGTTGAGGAGCAAAAAGGGAAAAAAGCCAAAATAAGAGAAAGGCAGAGTAAGGAATTCAGGTATTTTGAGCAGGGTGGAGGCCAGCAGAATAGTAGTAGAGATGGCAGGTAGTGGTTTAAGAAGAAATGGGGAAAATTTAGTTCTTATTCTACGGCTAGTGCTCTATATACTACGTTACATAGTGCTCATTATTTTTAAAGCAATAATGGGTTTAAGGCACATGGTGCCTAATCTTAGGCAAGTGGGTCCCAGTCAGCCCCATCATATCCTCCTTGTAGATTTTATGGATAATTGCACCATGGTTTTTGTGATAAGGGGAGAAATAAGTGCTTCAGATGTGGATAGCCTGGCCATATTTAGAGGAGTTGTCCTACTGGTGATGTTGCTACTGGAGCAATAAGGTTTTGATTTATACATCTTCAGCTCCAGCACCGAAGGGTGCTACTTTTTGTACCGGCATTATTTGGAATTACTTTTATGCTCTTACTACCCTTCAGGAATTTGAGGCTTCTCCTGATGTTGTTACTGGTACGTTATAACTCTTTTCTTGTGATGTGTATTACTTACTTGATTTGGAGTTTGTTCTTTCTTATGTGACCTTTATGTGGATATTCATTTCGATTTTGGTCTCGAATGTATTTCTGATACCTTTTCGATATTTACCTCAGTGGGTGACTCTATTGCGGCTAAATGTGTTTATAAGGGTTGTGTGATATCTATCTGTGTTAGGGAGACATTTGTGGATCTGATAGAGTTGGATATGTTAGATTGATGTGATATTAGGGATGAATTAGCTCTATTCATGCTATGTGTCTCTTGATTGTAGAACCTGAAGGTTCAGTTTCCAATTCCCGAATGAACTGGTGATGGAGTGGCAAGGATGTCCCTTAGTGCCTGAGGAAAGATTTATTTCTTATCTTAGAGCCCAGAAATTAATTTCCAAGGGGTGTTTATATCATCTAGTTTAGGTTAAGGATTCTAATTCTGAGGGCCCGTCTTTGCAAATCATCCCTATTGTTAATGAGTTTTCTAAAGTATATCAATTAATGTAATCAAATTGCATGTGAAAAGAAGATTTAGCCTCGTCTCTCTTCTGTCTAAATTTTTTTATTGCCTTTACCTTAAGGGTGTGTTTGGTATGATGGAAAATGTTTTTTGAAAAATATTTTTCTATTTTTCCTTGTTTGGTTGTAATAGGGTTAAAATCGTTTACACCCCCAAACTTTGTTGTAAAAATCAAACACCCCCTCAACTTTCAACAAGAATCATTCTCCCTCCTTTTTCCTATTTGATTTTTCAAAATACCTACTTTACCCTTGTATTTATATCAATATTTGAATATTTAAAAAAAAACTTTTTTATAAACCTAATTTTTATTTTTAATCTATATAACATATTTTCTATAAACATCTAAAACTTATTTTTTAGATAAAAAAATAAGAGTGATAAATATTAGTTGAGTATATAAATTAATGACATTCTATAACGAAATAATAAAAATTAATTTTATTAAAAAATAAAAATTCTAATAGCTAATTATACATGAAAATAATACGTAATAATATTTTTATAAATATATTTAATAGAGGTAATACGAATTAATTAATAGTAGAGGGTCCTTCGAAAACAATTTCTCTACCTCCCCGAGGTAGTGGTAAGGTTTGTCTACCCCTACCCTCCTCATACCTCACTTTGGGAATTTCACTGGGGTGAAAATCAATCAAACACCCCCCTTAATATTGAGCAACAATCATGCTCCCCATTTTCACTATGTAATACCTATTTTACCCTTAATATTTTTAATCTTCTGTTTATATAAAAAAAAAATATATTATATATGTTTATCTTTCATAACCGAGGTATTTACCATTTTTATTTAAATTGATTTACATTATTAGTAAATTCTTTTATAAATTAATTACAA
This sequence comes from Capsicum annuum, assembly GCF_002878395.1. Classification (NCBI taxonomy): domain Eukaryota; kingdom Viridiplantae; phylum Streptophyta; class Magnoliopsida; order Solanales; family Solanaceae; genus Capsicum; species Capsicum annuum. The sequence goes on along the minus strand of NW_025893708.1, from coordinate 679,752 downwards.
AATCTAATGGTATTTTTTACATTCAAAATTTTTATATTATAAGTATTAAGTATGTATGTGTGTATATATAATTATGTACATAAATGCATATTTTGATTCACTCTTATTTTTTAATATCTATATAGACAAACGAGTTTTAGTTGTCAATATGACTTATTTTCTAAATTGTAATTTAAAATTTATTAACAATAATTATTTGATTTATAATAAATATAGATCTACAACAACACCGTACCTAGTGAAATCCCCAACATGAGATATGGGGAGGGTAGAGGTACGCAAACCTTACCACTACCTTGGGGAGGTAGAGAAGTTATTTTTGAAGGTCCCTCGACTATTTATTAATTTGTATTATCTGCACTGAAATATCTTTATAAAAATATAATTACCTATTATTTTTACGTATAAATAGATATTAGAATTTTTATTTTTAGTAAAATTAATTTTTATTATTTTGCTCATTTATTTTGTTATAGAATGTCATTAACTTATATACTCAATTAATATTTCTCACTTTTATTTTTTCATCTAAAAAATAACCTTTAGCTTTTTATAGAAAATATGTTATATAGATTAAAAAATAAAAATTAATTTTATAAAAAAAATTTAAAAAAAATATACAAATATTGATATAAATACAAGGGTAAAGTAGATATTTTAAAAAATTAAATTAAAAAAAGGAGGGAGAATGATTAATGTTCAAAGTTGAGGGGGGGGGTTGATTTTTACAATAAAGTTCGGGGGTGTAAATGATTTTAACCCGTTGTAATATAACTTTGGGAAAATATTTTTCAAAGGAACTTATTTTCCTCCATTTGAAAGAAAATGACTTCCCTCATAGGCCAAGAAAGTCATTTTCTAGTGATACAAGAGTAATCACGAAAATGGACTTATGTGGGTGTACATTGAAATCGTCCAAGTGTGTGTGCAAGATAAGTGCAATTAAATGCTTATTACACACCAAAACAGCCCACTATTCTACACTAGAGGGAAGCCTATCTCTTAAGGGTAAAAGGGATATTTTGCCTTCCATTTGCAATGTAATATATAAGGAATATTCTAGGGTTTCATGGGGTTTTTTTGAATGTTGAATATTGTATAACACACTTGAAACACTCAAGTTCTCTCTAACTAGAGACTTGGCCAAAACTAGGTTTATCAAAAAGGTGGATTCTCTTTTGTTGTTTGCTTGCTTGGATCGTAGAGTGCTTGATGGATTTGGAGTCCCTCTTGTCTCCTCTGTAGAGTGTAGATGTTGCTACTATCTTCATTAAGGGTCTTAGTGTTTAATATACACTTTGATTCTTAGTCATTATAGTAGTGTATGTCTTACTTCTTATTATTTACTTTCTTGTAATTTTGTAACGTTGGTATCTTGTTATTGTGAAGTCGTTTGTGTTGTTGTTGTTATTCATAATGTTTTTGCTCCTCTTGTTCATATTATTGTGTTGTTAATCTTAGTTTGGGTTTGCTGATTTGGTGTTCAAAACACCCATATCTCTCGTATTCTTGTGTTGTTCTTGAACCCGCGTGTGGTCACCAATTGGTTCTCGATTCCTAGCGAATTTGTGAACTGTTTGGTGTGTGATTTTTGTTTTTCCTAGTTAGTATTGTATCATTTGGTATCAGATTCATCTTTGATTTTGTTCTTACAATACCAATCTTGGGCCTTCTTGCGAAGAAAATTAAAAAAAAAAAGACGTGTTCTTGAGCTTGAGATCTTGGCCGAGAAGTTGAACTTCTTGTTGTTGTATCTTGGCTGAATGTTGTGTGTCTAGATCTAGAATTTATTTTTCCTATGTTGTTGTTTCAAGTGTTAATATTTTTGTCCATTAACACTTTGAGTCGATCTAGATTTGAGCATTAAAAATTGATGTTGTTGTTGTGAATAAAGCCATGGTCGTATGTTGAAGTTGTTGTTCTTGGACGTGTGGACTTATTGTTATAGTCTTGGTTGGACTTTATTGGTGTTGTTGTTGCTCTTGATAAAGTTGTTTTTGAATTCTTGACATTTATCACAACCTTCATCCTTGCTAAAACTGAAATACAACTCCAAAAAAAAACCTTGATCGTGTATTGACACTAAAATTGGTCGTGATGTGTGTTGATGTTAGCCGTGGGGTAGAAATTGTTGTTGTGTTGATGTATTCTTGAAGGTTGTTGTTTTTTTCATCTTGTTCTTCATCTCATCTTATAACTTAAGACAACCAAAAGTGTAATATAGATTCAAAAAGGTGAACCTACAAGTTGTAAAGCTGTTTGTGAGAAGACTTGAGGCATCACTTCCTTGACTTGACATCTATTTTTCAATCACTTTTCTTGTTTCAAGGGACCTTGTTTTGTGGGAATTGTACAAAGTCAAGTCTTTCCTTTTGAAGATTAGACTTAAAGGAGATTCAAGACATATACTTTTCCTCCAAAACCAATTGTTTCCATTACATAGTAACTAAAGTTTGTAAACTTCAACTAGTGACTAATTGTGGGGCTGCGACCAATGGTATGCTACCACATCACCCAAGTTACTGTTCACACAAAAATTTTAAACTTGAAATTTGATCTTTTAGTTTCATTTTATTGTTTCATTTGTTGATTCCAATACTAATTTATAAGCTAGTGACCATTTACTAGATTGTAAATTAGTTCTGAACCCGTTCTTCATGTTAACTTTCCTTTGTGCGTTTTAATTCCTTTGAGTCATTGTAATATGTCCTTGTGTGTTTTCCTTGCTCTTTGGAGTCATTGTAAACATTGTATTCACCTCTCAACACCTCTCTGAGTACAAGCAAGCTTACAACACTTGTGAGATTGAGAGTGAGGGATCCGAGAGACACAAAATAAAAAGAGAGAGTGAGGATATTTTGTACAACTAACGTGTTTTCTGTTTTGTAGGTAACTCATTTTCCATAATGGACACCATTTTGGCCCACCTTGATGTTATTGCTTGAGAAATAGCTAAGGCGAATGCGGGTCTTAACAAATTAGGCTCGAATATGTCTACTATACTTAAGAGGTTGGATCGAGTGGAGAGTCGAAGGAATTATCGTGATTCTACTTTTGAAGGTTTACCTCAAACAATCAATCCTCCAAGACCACCACCAAATGACATAGACATAAGACAAGCCACCAAATGTCCTCCAACCCGAGACCTACATAGGTCAATCCCTCCTCCATTCGATCAAGTCCAACAAAAAGGACTTGGAAGCCAAATCTCTCCCATCCAAGATCCACAACTGAAGCTCCACTTTACCAAATAAATCCTCTCAACCAAAACTTTATTTCATCAAAGCCGACAGGTCCATGTAGAGGAGAATGGTAGAAGGTAACATGACGGATATGAAGTCTATGACTATGCTTGTATGATGGTAGAAGAATTATTTCGGATGGCATTAAAGACAAGCTCAAGATGGAGAGAAAGCCGAAGTTCAAAATAAAGATGTTGGCCGAGAGTTGTGTTAATGTGCTCTCGGGTTCCTCATGATTTTGTGGGCTGTTTTGAGTGGTTTCTTTTGAAGTGATCGATTGAACGGGGTGAAGCCGTGAATTTATGGGAAAATTTCTCTCAAGATGGAGAAGATGATACAAGAATAATCACGGATATGGACTTATGTGTTTGTACATTGAAATTGTCCAAGTGTGTGTGCAAGATAAGTGCAATTAAGTGCTTATTACACACCAAAATAGCCTACTATTCTACACTAGAGGGGAGCCTATCTCTTAAGGGTATAAGGGACATTTTATCTTCTATTTGCAATGTAATATATAAGGAATATTCTAGGGTTTCATGGGGTTTTTTTGAATGTTGAATATTGTATAACACACTTGAAACACTCAAGTTCTCTCTCACTAAAGACTTGGCTGAAACTAGGTTCATCAAAAAGGTGGATTCTCTTTTGTTGTTTGCTTGCTTGGATCGTGGGGTGCTTGACGGATTTGGAGTCCCTCTTGTGTCCTCCGTAGAGTGTAGGTGTTGCTACTATCTTCATTAAGGGTCTTAGTGTTTAATATACACTTTGGTTCTTAGTCATTATAGCAGTGTATGTCTCACTTCCTATCATCTACTTTCTTGTAATCTTGTAACGTTGGTATCTTGTTATTGTGAAGCGTTTGTGTTGTTGTTGTTATTCATAGTGTTGTTGCTCCCATTGTTCATCTTATTGTGTTGTTAATCTTAGTTTGAATTTGCTGATTTGGTGTTCAAAACACCCATATATCTCGTATTCTTGTGTTGTTCTTGAATCCGGATGTGGTCACCAATTGGTTCTCGGTTCCTAGCAAATTTGTGGACTGTTTGGTGTGTGATTTTCGTGTTCCCTAGTTAGTCTTGTATCATCTAGAAAATACTGAGATGTGACTTATGGGATTTGGAACCAAAATATGAATAAAGTGACTAAAATAGATCACTTATTTAATAAGTTACCAAAATAGGCTAAATGTAATAATTTATTACATTTTACACCTTTTTTTAACGATATGATAGCGGATGTGTACAGTAAAAAAGTTTTAGTAAAACGTAGTAATAATTTATTACGTTTTACAAAAAAAATTTATAAAACGTAATAATTTATTTGTAAAACGTAATAATTTATTACGTTTACATGATTTGACATAAAGAAGTGATGTGATAGTACACTGAGTTTTTTTAAAACAAATTATAAATTAAAACCTTATAACTTTTTTAACTTATAAATTAAAACTTTTTATTACAATTTATAAATTATAACTTTTTATTACGTTTCTTACCAAAAAAAATTTAAAAAAAAAGTTATTGCTTCGTTTTTTCAAATCAAGTACCACCTAGCTCACTCTTTTTGACTCTTTCTTTCATAAATCGTATTAAGAAGTTACTTTTTAATTAAAAAAAAAATACGTAATTATAAATTTATTTTATTAATACGTAATAAAAAGTTACATTGCTTTTTAAATTTGGTCAGATGAATTTATAATTGTTGATGTCACATCTCATACAAACTGACCAGATGACTAAAAATTTGTAGTTAAATATTATGTTTTAGAAAATATATTATATTTTTAATTAGAGGGCCACACGGTCATGTAAAGTTAAAATTTAGGTAGAAAAGAATATATTTTCTATTCACCAACCAAACAGCATAAAGTATTTTTTAGATAATATTTTTCACTGAGCAACCAAATATAAGAAAATAAGTAAAACATGAACTTATTTTCTATGAAAACATTTTCTAGGAAAACATTTTCCATGAAAAATATTTTTCATCGTACCAAACACACCCTAAGTGTTTGCATTTGCTGCTCATAGGGTTAAATCAGGTACTGTTTGATCATTTTTTTAAATCCAAATTGATATGAAAAAAATGTACCTTAAAAAGTATTTTCCATAGTATTTTTAATATCTTTGTAAAATTTTGAGTTGATGTAATCTATATTTTTTTTGTTTTTCACTCGAATTTCGATACCCGCATTGAAGCCCAACAAATTTGAGATACATGTCCAAAAGTCCCACATTCGAGGTTAACGCTCTCACTAACAAAGACAACTCCATATCGAAGGAGACTCAAATCTGAGGCCTTTAATTAAAAATAAATAAGTACTTACCACTCCACTACAGCTGCTCATGAAAACACTGAAGTGGTCCATATATATATGGCTTCTCATGTTAGGTAATTGTTCTTGATTTACCCCTAATTATTATCAAACTTTGTTCCATCTGTTTGATTAAGTTGTCTAGAAATTTCTTTTATGAGACATGATCTTTGTGGAATGTTTCTTCGGTATCATGTTGATAATGTATGTAATTTAAAAAGTAATCGTTGTTTTATATTAGCCGCATAAGATGCTCGGCCGCCATACTCTAAATGCTTTCCCTTATTAACTTGAAGATCATTGCTTCTAATTAGATGGTTCAGTTCTAATAATAAATTTTTAAATTCACTTTATCTGTGTTTTTACTATGTATTCTGTGCTTGCTGTGTCACGAACAATTACTCTTCAATGCTACTTAAATGCCTATCATTATGCTAGACATTTCTTGCGGCAATGTGATGAAAAACCAGTCCGAAGTATGATTGAAATTTTAATGTTTTTTTATTTTTTTTACCCAAAAAACTGAGTAAATTTCATGGGTGATCATCCAACTTTGTATTCTTCATCCAAAAATCATTATTCTTTGTTTTGTTACAGAAAAATCATTTAACTTTGTCTCATCTTTTACAAAAGTTATTTTGACAAAATTTAGTGAAAACACAAGCTAAAATTTGAGATGAAATAAAAAATAATCTCTTATGTTGGAGAACAGGTTTAAAATGACCCCTCAAAAATACTTTTAAGCAATTTTGATTCACTATATTGCTAATAAAAATGAGCCTCTTTATTTGCATATGTTAGGCAAACTCTACCTACTAAATTAATGATATTAGAAAAAAGTAAAATAAGCAAAAAAAATTATCTTAGACATGCAATAATTACATTTTCATTTACTTACCCTTTACTAATATACTATTTTGTTTGATTAATTTATAAACATCTTTTCTTTAACTTTTGCTGCATATTATTTTGTTCATATTATCGGTCACTGCAAAAATGGATCAAATTGTGAAGTTAATTTTAAGACTTAATTCCGACGATTTTCAAAAACCCCACAATACAAGCCATCCCAAACAATTTGCGATAGTTTTTTCAACCCCCACATTTAATTTACGGGGGTTATTTTGCAACGGCTGAGACCTCCGAAACTCTAAATTTATTTTTTAATAATAAACTTTTATTTAAAAATTACGACGATTTAAAACCCCGCAATTTTTTATTTTTTATTTTTTATTTTTAAATTAGTGGGACCCATCAATGTCCAATAACAAATTATAGATTCTAATTTTAGCGCAAATTTAATTGATCCTTTAAGCATAACCTACAATCCAATATTTATTTAATTCATATATCATTAACACAACATGACTTATTAAACATTGTAATTCACAAGCATCTCAAAAATACATTGAATATTAAACTTCAAAATTAAATTTTTAACATTAGCATCTTCAAACTCCAAATTTTCAACATTAACTAGTATCTTCAAATTCCCAAATCAAATTTAAACATAAAATCTTCAATATTTTAAGATTCGCTCCAACCACACAATTACATCATCATAATTGAATATCCAAGACAATTTGCAACAAAATCAACGACTGTCATTAGAATCACTATCATCATGTGGTTTCCTTGCATCCATGGACGAAATGGGTCCACTAACCGCATTACTTGGCTAATTAAAAATGCAAAGAATAAAACCAATCAGATAAACTTTCAGTCCTTAATTACATTTATATCTGCGTACAACTAAAAAACATCATGATAAATATAAATAGATCAATCACAAGTTCGCAATTTCAAGTAAATACACTTAATCATTTTCAAATAACTACACTTAATAATTTTCAAATAACTTATTCACTAGTACACATTTCAAGTCACCACACTCAAACCATTTTCAAATAGCTAATTGACATTTTAAGACACTATACTTCACCATTTTGAAGTAACTACATTTAACCATTTTCAAGTCACTAATAAACATTTCAAGTCACTACACTTAAACCATTTTTAAATAACTAGTAGACACTACACTTAACCATTTTCAAATAACTAATTCACATTACAAGTCACTACACTTAACCATTTTCAAATAATTAATTCACATTTCAAGTCACTATACTTAACCATTTTCAAGTAACTACTTCACATCTCAAATAACTATACTTAATCATTTCCAGTTTTCTTAGCATCGTGTATCCAATGGCAGAATCATAGTTTGTTCATTATGATTAGCATTTAGCAGAGAGAGCATTACTGGGGTGATAACTCAGAACTTCATGACAGTTTATCTAGCAGGTGAAAGTAAGCAAATCATATAGAGAATCACAGATTTAGGCATACAATCCAAACCCTATAATCAATTTGTTCCTGTGTTAACAAGCCATGAAATAAGTAATCAATAAGCTGCAATCTGTGAGAGATAATTATGTTGCAAGACGATTCTTACTCCCATCACTTGGGCTCCCTAATATGCTAATGTCCAAGTAAAATCTCATACCAAGATAACATAAATGACAGAACGATTCCTAAAGTCATATGCCCAAAAGAAGCACATGAAGAGTGACGCAAATACTCTTACCACTGTCCAACTCTCTTTTCTTTTTTGACCATTAAATACACATAAGAGGCATTCGGAAAAAAGGACCTTGTTACAAGAAATATCTCTCAGTACAACAACAACAACATACGAAGTACCTCTATTTTAAAAACTGCAAGGTTAAGTTGAACTGCAAAAGCTTCTAAAGTATGTGACTGGTTCGAGGAAGACAAAAAGATTGCTTCTTTGTACTCAATAGGACATAAATATATACTTTAATCGACTAACTTATGCAATATAAGCACACACGTTCATTCATGGTTATTCTTTGCAACATATAATTTGAATATGCAATATAAACATGCACATTTATTTATGGTTATTGATTGAGTATATATATATGTATATATATATATATATATATATATCAAACGTCACAGTAGAGGGGAATGGATTGATTTGGATTGAGGCATCATTGATGCATTGATTGATACATCAAAAGCTTACACAACTAATGGACCTTGCTGCAAAGTCTTCTCTTAGTATAATCAACTAACACTTCTAATTCAATATTTTCGGACACACTGAAGATTCTCCAATTCAATTAACTGCTAGACCTCATTGATGTGCTGTTTAGAGAAGGAACTTACTATTGAATTTCTTTTAAGCTATCTTGCCATCGTTGAGAGTGTACAGAAAGTTCTTCACAATCTCAGCATTGACTCGAGCAGTATACTGCAATTAAGATCGGATAAGAAGAACGTTATGTTAATCGTAGATACTGTTTCTAGACCCCAAAACAGAATTGAAGCTGCATTAATATTAGATGGTGCTCGAGTATTTACCTACAATTGAGCAGATAGATTTCAAAGTTCAGAAGCACTCAATATCTACTTATCTCCGAAAAGAATAGGAGAACACAAATTAGACAAAATACTGAACATAAATAATAGGAGAACACAATGGCTAAGAAAGAATCATTAGCAAGAATACTGATACCACCAATTAGACAAAATAACAATTGAATTAGCAGAAATCAAGTAAATAGGCAAATTAACAACACGCAATTTACATTTTTTCAACAAAACAAAGAATCATCAATCTAATTCATAATTCAATTACAATCAATTGAAAAAAAAATCTGTTGATTGATCTATTGTAGTGTCCAACTCATATAACTAGACATAAATATGTGATGATTGTAGTACCTTGGCATCCATTAGAAAAGTATGCATTTCCTTCTGTTCAAGGTCGACAACGACACTGCAAATTTTCCAGAGAAGTACCATCTTCCAACTTAACGGGCAGCCTCAGATCTGTTGCAGGGAAACCCAGCTTCTAATTATTTGGATTGGACAGTCCACAGCCAAACAACAGGGGCATAACGAAGAAAAACAAAGGGTTGTGCAACTTTATCTGGAACCCAAGTTTGGTCTACCAAGAAAGCAGTATTGCATCTGCCATAAGGCCATTGCTGAATCCCCATGTTTGTAAAGTTTGCTTTATATGAACTAAGATCAAAAGGGAAAAGAGATTGGCAGCAGTTGATGCCATAGCATACTGTCAAAGTTGTAGCTTCGCTGCAGATCGATGTACATCCCGAGATAACATTTTGTTTCTAACTCCGGACACCCCGACATTCCGATTGGCTCAAATCCCAATGGAGTTCCGAACAGAGATCGTAGTCCTACAAGACCTACAAATCGATGGTGGTCTCGTCCCCAGCCAATATGGGATTACCAGAATTATCCCCAATGACATCGGCGATCGGAGTATCAGTCCCCGTGCTCCGTTTCCTCCTCTGTTTCGTCACTACTATTCCGGTCAGCTTCCTCCACCATTTTGTTCCGACCGCCGTCTGTCGACACCTCTATGCCGCCATCACCGGCGCTGTGCTGTCATATTTGTCGTTTGGATACTCGTCAAATCTTCACTTCTTTGGACCTATGCTTTTGGGTTATAGTTCTATGGGGCTTTGTCGACGGTATTGCGGGATCATTACCTATTTTGCTGCGTTTGGTTATCTTATTGGATGGTACATTTCTAGAAAATCAGTTTATGGGGGGAGCAAGAAAGAGAGAAAGATGGGAGTTGTAGAGAGAGAGTGGAGTGAAGGAGCTGTTGTTTCTTTGCCAAAAGTGAGGGATTAGGGTTTTCATTTTGGTTTAAAGGAAAGAGGATAGGGTTTGATCCAGCCGTTAGATCAATTGATCAACGGTTGAGATCTAAAGATTAAAATTTTGGTCTAAATTTGAGTAGAAATTGAAATTGAGTTCACTTAAACAATTTGAACTAGAATTATAATAAATTAGATAAAATTAGACTAAAATTTTTATAAATTAGCAAAATCGGGTTAAAAAACAAATAGATTGAAAAAAATTAAATAGATTAAAATCATTGATGTGACACGTCGTTATTTATTTGATATCAAAATAATACGTAAAAAATATTAATGTGAAAAACTAATAATTTTTAATAGCAGCCTAGGAGGAGCATCGGGAGGTTAAATTAGGTGTCAACAGTCAAAATGAACATACACTATACAATTGTTATTGTTCAGTGTTAAGAGTTCGCTTCAGAGTTTTATACATAAAAACTGCTACTTCATAAACTTAATACCAAGGGCAGTATGAGAAAAAAGTAAAATTTGTCTTACAAATATATCAAGGCTACTATTTAAAGATAATAATAAATTAAAAAATATTATAAAAATTATTATTCTTACAAATAAATTGTGTATGTCACATAAATAATAATAATAATAATAATAATAATAATAATAATAATAATAATAATAATAAATCAATCAATCAATTAAGGTGACATCTTTTGATTATTTTCTCTATGAGATTTTGAGAAAATGAATACAACAACTAACTCGATTTAGTCCCATAAATTGGGGTTTGTAAAGAGTACGGTGTATGCAGACCTTACCGTTAAGGTAAATAGGTTGTTTCAATAGACCCCCGATTCAAGAAAAATAGTCTGAACCTGTCCAATTTCAAGAAAAAAATAGTAAAATTGATTTAATATTGATCGTTGATCAAATATGATGAACGATTGAGATTAGAATTGAAGAAATAAGTTAAATTGAGATTAGAAATTGGGTTAGAAAAGATTGAATTGGGAATTTCGATTGAGTCAAATTAAACTCAATTGACACAAAGTGAGTATAAATGGCTAGAATTTAAATAAATTAGAAAAATTGAATTGAATTTAGGTTGATATTTAATAAATATAGTAACTACATAAAATTATTATTTTAAATTAATTATAAATAAATTATGTAAATAAAATTAATGATGTCAATCGTATAATAATGTAAATGCATTAGTTAATTAGCTTCATTATTATAACCTCAATAGTGTATTAATACCTCGATCATATGATTTCAATGTATTATTCAAAATATTTGGATAAATCGATTCACTACACGAGAGATGCGTAATATACATACATACATACATACATACATACATACATATAACTTCAAAATATGTACTAAATACATCACATACACGAGTATATTACCTCGTAATACAACGTATTTCATATATACTTTGATGAATTATCATTTAATTTAACTTATATTATTATATCATAACTTCAACAGTATATTAGTGCCTTGATCAATCAATCGTATGATATCAACGTATTCAATATACAATTAAATACATTTAATTTTTTTAAATATAAAAATTATTTATTTAATAGTAAATTAAAAATATCAAATATCGACGAACAATATCGTTTTTATAAAGTTAATTTTTATTTATTTTTAATAAAAGCGACAATATCCGTCGTTTTTCGAAAAAATATAAAAAAAATAAAAATAATTAAAAATTGCGATGATTAGCGTCGCTTTTCTAGAATTAATATTTTAAAAATAAAAAATTATAGGGACGTTGTCCGTCGATTTTAATAAAAATAAA
>NW_025893708.1:637551-667616 GCF_002878395.1 Capsicum annuum | reverse complement strand
CGGACAACGTCACTTTTTATCATAAAGTTAATTTTTATTTATTTTTAACAAAAGCGACACTGTCCATCCCTTTTTGTAAAATTACAAGAAAAATAAAAATAATTAAAAATTGAAATGGATAGCGTCACTTTTCTATAATTAATATTTTAAAAATAAAAAATTATAGCACGTTGTCCATCGATTTTAATTAAAATAAATAAAAATAAAAATTAAATTTAAAAACTGACAGACAACATCGCATTTTATCATAAAGTTAATTTTTATTTATTTTTAACAAAAGCGACACTGTCTGTCGTTTTTTGTAAAAATATAGAAAAATAAAAAATAATTAAAAATTGCGACGAATATTAAGACGTTGGCCGTCGATTTAAATAAAAAATAAAATTAAACTAAAATGGCAATGGACAGTGTCGCTTTTCTCATCGCTTTTTAAAGTGACACAGTTCTTCATTTTTTGGTCTTTTTTTACTAGTGGTTTTGGAGAAAAATAGCGAGGCATATTTTGGGGGCAAAAAATATTAAATATTTTTTTAAAGTAGAAAGGAGCTAAGTTTAAGCGATATTTTTTTCGATGGATAGAGGGATTTTTTTACCCCACAAATATATTCGATGGATATCGGGGGTTAAAACCCCCACAAATATACTCGATTGATATCGGGGGTTAAAATCTCCCGCAAATTTATAAATTTTAGCGGCAAGTTTTTAACCCCCGCAATTCATATAATTTTATGAGGGTTAAAATAACCTCCGTAAAAAATCCCACAATTAAACCCATTTTTTTATAATGTGTACACTATTAAATAAATAGATATAATTTTTAAATTATTTTGTAATTGTTTCTATGAATATTATTTTCAATATATTGACTATGCGAAGTAAACTACAACAATTCTTAGTAATAGAGTTAGTAAAAGAAATTAAATTAAAATAACATTATTTATTATGAAATTAAAAAAATAAAAGTTTTGGATGATAGATAATTAGGAAGGGTCGGGAACCGCGCTGAAAAATTTGTTGCAAATTGATAATGGTGGCATAATGAAAAATTTAAAAATGTATAAAAGTATTTCACTCCTTGATATTTCAATTATTTCATAAAAGAATCACTACAAAAAAATGTGTTTTAGCCACGTGCAAAACCGTGGCTATATGGTACCCAAATCGTGTCTAAACAATTTAGCCACGGTTCATTAACCTCGGTTAAAGGGGTGTCCAACGGGATGGGGCGAGTAAATTAGCAACGGTTTTAACGTCCATGGTAATATTTCACTAGCCACAGTTTTTGGATGTGTTTAACCACGGCCTATCCATGGTTAATTTGTTCAATCTTTTTTGCCATTACATCAATTAGCCACGGCAGTTTTCGTAAGAAATATTTTTTGCATACAAATTAGCCACGGTCATAACTGTGACAAAAGTACCCAGTTTTTTTTTAAAATATATATTTTGCATATAAATTTACCGTGGCAAAAGTGTCCAATTCTTTTTAAATATATATATATAGACACACACACACATATTGCAATTGTTTTCCTTTTAAATACATTGATAGCTTGATACTAATTCCTGAATAATGATAAACATTCACTTATAAATTGACCATTATACACAAGATTGATATTAATTGTAACATAATTATCAAAGTAATGATATTGTTCAATATATTGTCACAATAGATAAGAAGGTCCAAACCTTAAATATTCATAAAAGATAACACAAATACTAATATTAAAAGTTAAAGAAACACCATATCTATCGTTTGTTTCAAAATATACTAAAGGCTAAGAAGATTAGTTTATAGTAGGCAACTCGCTACCAAACATTACCACCTAAACCATGCACACGTCCAGAATGTTCAGATCCACACACTTTTTCAATGACGTCGTTAAGATGAGCTAGTATCTTCAAAGGAACACCATAACTGATAGCAAGTTCCTGATCTTCACGTAGATACTCCAGTATTTTATCCTACAAGCAAAATCGATAAATGAGATATCCTCGTACCAATAAGACATCTAGTATTTGCTCCTCTTGCTCCATACATAACCTGTCAAGCAAGCTATAGAGAAATGTAAAGCAATTTAGAAACAAAATTACTCACAAGTCCAAGGCCACGATAAAGTGATGTACTATGCAAGAATGGTCAGGTCCCTTCTCCAAAATATGGCCCATAAATGCACAACGGTTGACCAGTTCTTTCAAGCTCCGCTTCATCCCTTTCACGCAAATAGTTCCTAGACCGATCGGCCCTTTTGGTACTTCTATACACTTCCTCCAATGTTCCCCGAGGTTGATCAGTTCTGCCCTTCAACTGCATCGAATTTAAATGCAAAACGATAAAAGTACCATTAATCTCCAGATTTTCACAGTTACAAAACAATTGTTTTTGCTTTGTTGGTAGAAGTAATAACCAGTCACAAAGTCAAGAATTTAAGGGAGATCAAATAGAAAAATTTAAGGAAACAACGGCAAGTCCAAAAATCAATTACCTCTTGGTCTTCTCTTCGCTTTCTCACATTAGCTATCTTAGTATTTGTGTGATCCTCCCAAATGCTATACAGAAATTTCTCACTCTTTTCCACTATGGCTGCAGAACCCTCTCTTTGAGTCGGATTCCATTGCCTTTCAAACTCATTCAAATATCTTGTGGTCTTCAAAGTGTTGTTCTGAGAATATTTTGTCTCGATTGCTTCAAAAAGTTGGCATTGCCATTATGCTTTTGGTTTTTCAGGGATTTCAGTAACAGCCTTGGGATATGCAACTTCGGATGGAAATCGGAGAATGTTCTCCAATAATAGAGCATACCCTTCCACACTTTCTGATACCATGAGGTTCCTTGCAGTATGTTGTCCAAATGAAGCAGCCTGACAGTTCACCATTTGATACTACTTGCAACATAATCTGTGTTAAAACTTTGACATTTTCTTTTGGAAAAAGATAGCCATTCACCTTGTCATCGACCTAATAATAGTGTGAAAATAAATCAGTAGGAGATATGTGTGACTAAACCCTTTGTGCACTAGTGCAATAAAGACAAATTAAACATAAAAGTCTTGAGTAGGGTACAAGAGAAACTAAAGTTGGAATTAGATCAAAGAAAAGCTATGAGTGTCTAAAAGAATATCAAATACTAACCATTACCAGTCTGCCAAAAGAACAAATGTGAGCATTTACATAGCTAAATCATTTTTTCCATCCTTGTAAAAACTAAGTTATCAAAATAGAAGAATTTCTTTAGGTGATCATCTTCAAACACTTTCCCATGCACGGGATGAATTCTTATAGTTGAGCTAAGTGTGCCATGATGATGGGTGAAATCAAAAATTGATTCAAGGCTCAAAAATAACTTGCTAGTAGCAATATATGTTCTCAACCACAACTACAAAGATGTATATGTTAACCTAGGCAAAAGTTTGAAATCCATGGAATATTTAATGACTTGAGAAACCTACATATTTCTTTATCATTGGTAGATCTGGAGCTACTATAGGTTTCCCAAAGCACATTGCCTTTAGCAAAGTTTTTGGAAAAGATTGCTCCTCACGGAGAGATGCATATATGACAAGGTCAGCCACACTAAAAAAAACCTTGAAACAACAACCAGCCTCACGATTATCAGACTGAAAAATAACTTGTATCTTTTCCACATTCAAGTCTTCATAGTTTTTTGGATCTCCTACATTTCAAAGTTATTTCATTACATAAGTTATTGACCAGGTGAAGATCAACCAAAAGGTCTAAGATCCTCCCAACTTCTAATTTGTTTATTCAGGTAATTTAACTCATATATAGTACCTCTTCCATTGTTTCAAGGATTTTTTTTTAATCGTGACCCTTTCAATTTTAGCTTGACAACCTGAATTTCCAGCTAAGTAGGTGAAACAATAAACTGGAGACTTTCTAGACTTGCAGAGTAAACATGGGATTGAATTTGCATACAATTCATCAGTTTGGGAGCGCTTATAAATACCACCTTGAGTTAGCAGCATCTTTTGAAGTGAAGTGGAAATTAGAAATAGGTGTAGTATTTAAGGTCTTCAACTTAGAAACAGTGGAATATAGTAGGCGAAACATTCGGGCATATTATGAACAACATAGCATGCCTATTACGAAAAACAAATTCAGAAGTACTATACTTAGAAACAGTGGAATCATAAAATCATTTATTAGATCAGTGAAGGAAGAAATTACACTAGAGTATGAATCAGTATCTATAGTAGGACTCACTCGACTTAATGTTCTTCCAGAAGGAGTGGTGTCAAATAATGACATCGAAGACTGCATTATGCTATCAAGAATTTGATATAAGAAACATTGAGCTATTTTGATACACAAAAACGCGACAACAAATGATCTGATGACCACAAAGATGCAGCAAATGTCAGTTATGAATGAGTAAACAGAGAAACATTGAATATATTGTCCTTTGAAGTCTCATATGCAAGAAAATGGTCACTCAACATAGGAACAAAGTTACTATTAGATTCTCCTTGTACATAATTTTTAAGAGTGATAAGATTTTTAGTAATTAGAGATGGTTTAGTTATTAAATCTTAACTACTGGAACTTCTTACAAAATTCATATGAAGTATGCTCAATTGGCAATTGGCAAATATAGCACGCTAGCCTAACAAGCACAAAGTATGAATGATGGTCCAGCTGCTTACTTGACTCATTACACACATTGGCCTTAAAGCAATTGTAAAAACTATATATCCGAAATCATAGAAAACACTCCACCCACGAACAAGAAACTTAAGACACATATAAACTTGTACATGCACAGCAAAAGGCAAGAAAAATATAAAGGAAAATCAAGAATGTTTTGGCATATGTCTACAATCATGTAAATGAAGGAAATATTTACACAATCACAAAGCAAGCACAAATTTGCATTTTCTATAATTTGCATTTACAAATTTGCATTTTCTACAATCATTGCTTCATCAAGAATATGAAATGGTCTAGTTACATCTAATTATCCTACATAACTATCAAAATACAAGACATAGTTTTGTTATTCCGTTGGTGATATGCTACCTATTTAGTCTAAAAACCCCACATAATAAGAATTCTAGGCAAGAACACATGTTAGTCACACCCCTTACAAACCCCTTCCAACTGATGTCATCAGATCTTGTAGAACACTAAGAAAGCAGTAATTTGGAGCTGGAGAAGATCAGTGTTGCTATTAAGATTTAAAGGCACAATGTGAGTTGTACGGTACCATATAGTTTCAAGCATAAAATGCTTAACAGTTGCAAAAGGAATTGATCAACTCACAGACACATGTATAGTTCAGGTTCTTACATGTAACGAAGACGACAAAACCTTTGAGCTAAGCATTTGTAAGGGCCAAAAAGTCCTAAAGAACTTTAAAAACAAGAAGTTTGGCATAACATGAGTTGTACAGTTAGTTATAAATTCAATAACTTTAAAACTAGAAGTTCTAGGTTCTAGATACACTCGTAACTTTGCTCGAACAAACAAAAAATTCAGGCTTTACGTTAAATCCGACAAGTTCTTGAAACATATACTTCCTTTGACACAACTAAATAATCCATTGACTCCTATTCCCACATCTTAGGACTCACCGGGCACATTATTGAATGTCCTAATTGGATATTTAACAAGTTCAAATAAAACAAAAGCATAAACTTTCACAAACAACATCAAACCCAAAGATACACTTTTCAAGCATGTCTAGAAGCTCAAGTTTACTATATAACTTCCATTCTCTTGACACGACCTGCCTATAGTTCCATTGCAGATTTCATAAAAACCATCAAAATTCCATTCTTAATAACTAGATAAACCCATCAAAATCCCATTTTTAAAAACTAGAAATCCCATCAAAACCCATCAATATTCCCCTTGTTAACAACTAGAAAAGCCATAACACACATCACATTGCAGATTTCATAAGCTCAAAACTTCAATAAACAATGAGAAATATAGAACCCCATTTTCAATTTTTACCTTAAACACTCTAAATTGTAAAGATTTGTTACCTGGAAAAAATAATTTTACCTCTTTCGACTACAATTAAAGCTAGAAAAATTGAAGAGCAGTTCAATTTTAGGAAGAACTCAATCCAAAATCTGGAAGAAAAGTCGCGATTTGGGGCTGAGAAAATGTAATTTTTGGGGGAAAAAGAGACTTTTGGTGAAATAATATTTTTTCACTGTAATTGGAGGCAAATAAAAACTAAGGAGGGAATCAAATATTTTTGCCTCCCAAGTTAGCCACGATATTTTTGCCACATTTTCTAAAGTGTGGAGAAGTTTCAATTATTTAGTTAATTCAGCCATGATTTTAATAATAGTGGATAAAAGGTGAATTTTTGATAGTGAGTTAATTTTAAGTATACACTAAAAGAATTGTTAGAAAAAAAACAATCAAAGTAAGTGTGGTATCATATGTAATATGAGAGATCAACGTTCTAAAGTGAAACTTTTGAAGGGTCCATGAAATTATTCTAACAATAAATAAATTAATCAAGCAAGTTGCATCAAATCCTGCAATAAAAAAATACAGATAATAAATCTCTAAATGTGATTCAATATTAATTTTTTTTCTTCAGAGTTTTGTTAAATTCGAGTTTGTTAAGTATTTTATATACGTTAAATGTACTCACATATAGCAAGCTTAAAGCACCAAAACTATTCAAAAGTATATTTGAGGGGTTATTTTTGAATCTATCTTTAAACACAAGCGATTTTTTTTCTAATTTCATCTCACATTTCAAATAGAATTTTAATCAAATTTTGTCAAAGTGATTTTTGTGAAAGATGCGACAAATTTAAATGATTTTTGTATAACAAAATAAAGAATAATGACTTTTGGATAATGAAAATAAAGTTGAACGACTACCAGTGAAATTTACTCAAAAAAAAAAACACTTGCAATAGACTTGGATTCAAATGACAGGTAGAGAGCGAAAGGAATAAAAATCGGATCAATGCCTTCAGTGAAATATATTCATTTCTTGATCAAGAAAAAAAGTTAACATAAAAGTACATTTATTTATACGAATTTGATTTTATTACGTTTCATGAAGTCTTGAATGTTTTGTGAATATTTTTCTATCTCTGTTTCTGCACTCCAACCAAGTTTCCCTCTTTGTGCTCTTGTACAAAAGATTCCTAATCCTAGAGTCTTGAAGTAAGGGATGCTGAACAGTTGAATTAAAATGTAAGTGAGTCATGCAGCTGCAAGATTAAATTTTCTACTATTTTTTGACGAAGAAAATATTATTCAAGGTTATCACTTTGAAAAAAAATATATTATTCAAGGTTAAATCTCTGTAGTGAAAGAGAACTGTTAATTCTGTACAACCGGCGTTATCAATGTTCTTACTAGTTATATATTGAATAGTTTTAACATTTGTTGCAGTTATGAAACAACAAAATTCTGCTATGTCAGCTTCTAAATTTCTGTGCATGGAACCTAAACTGCAGCTATGTTAATAGAGCTCTTTAAGTGACGATAATAAACTCTGATATAAGCATACTTCTGCTACTGCTAAAAAGACTGAATTAATTGTATATTATATTATGCTTTAGGTAATGTTTTAGATTTTGTATTTTATGTTCATTGTTTCTCATAACCCTCCTTTTGCATTTCTCGCTATTCTTTTCTTTTACACTTGAATATGTCTTTGTTGTGTTGTTTTTTTCCAGCTCACTATGTACGATCTATTTTATTAGCTGGGGCAAAAAGCAGAGAACACAACTTATTCTTCTCGACTGATGCTTAACTTATTGAGGTGGATTTGTGATGGATCTATATTATTAGCTGGGGCAAAAAGCAGAGGCAGATTCAATATTTAAATTTTTTGGATTTTCATGTAAGATAGAAAATAAAACCAAATATTTATTTATTAATTATTTTTTAAAAAATTAAAAAGTAAACAACATTTAATAGATTACTATGATAAAGTAGTCATGTTATTAATTATTTTTCTTAATCAATGTGCAATATCAAATTGGGATAGAGGGAATAGTAAGTAAAGGGATTTGAACCCATGTAAAATGGGACGGAGGCAGGGGCGGAGCCAGCCTTCTATTCGGGGGTTCGGCCGAGCCCTCTTCGACGGAAAAATATACTATTTATATATGATTAAAATTATTTTTTATATGGTTATAGTAGGTGTTGAACTCACTTCGACTAAGTTTTCTTTAAATATGAAACTCTTTTAGTTGAAATCCTAATTTTTCTTTGAATATGAAACTCCCTTCATTGAGAAATCCTAAGTTGTCTTTAAATATAAAACTCCCTTCGTTGAAATCCTGGCTTCGCCTCTAGACGGATGGAGTAGTAACTAAAGAGATTTGAAATTATGTAAAATGGGATGGAGGAAGTAGTAACTAAAGGGATTTGAACTCACAACCAACAGTTCAATAAAACTTTAACAAGTTTGTTTGCTCTATTAGACCAACAATATGCTTTATTTATGTGTTTCAATTTATAATTTTTATATATTTACTAGATTTCTATATATAAGTACTAGACATTAAAGTTAATGGATTCTCGAAAACACACCTAGGCCCTAAATCCGCCCCTGGCAAAAAGCAGAGAACACGACTGATTCTTCTCGACTGATGCTTAACTTACTGAGGTGGATTTGTGATGGACTACACATTCGTAATGTTGTTTCATGTTGATTGCTAGAGAAGACACAATTATTACTAGATCAAATTTGATTTGTGGAAGGAAGAAAGCGAAGGTGACTTCGTATACTGCTGCTGTAACGTATGTCATATGTACTACTTTCACCGATTAGTTTATATCTTTTCTTTAAGAGATGAAAGTTGAAACAATGAAATCTTTGCTCTGTATTTGATTGTATAACTCTAGTTTTTTTTAGGCATCACTGATGTTATTTTATTATGAAAATATGAACAAGGGATCAAGGGCATAGATGAGGTTATCGAAAATCCATTAACTTTCATGTCAATTTAATATTTATATAGAGAAATCTAATAAATATATAAAAATTATAAGTTGAAAATTCATAAACAAAGTATATTGTTGGTCTAGTAGAATAGAGAGACCTATTGGTTTTACTCGTCCTAATTCGACATTGTACATTGATTAACATGACTACTTTACCATAGTATCCCTATTAAATGATGTTTACTTTTTAATTTGGAGCAAAAAAAATTAATACTAAGGGTAAAAAAGAAAAAAAGAAATTGTCTTGTCTTGATTAATGAAAAATGATAAGTAAAATGAGAAATCAAATTAGAAAATTTGAAACGAGTAAAATGGAATGAAGAAAGTATTTGATTTTATTTTTATCTAACATGGAACCCACAAACTTTAAATCTTGAATCTGCATCTGAATGTGAAATGCTTACGTTATACACTTGTAAAGGAATTAGCCAGTAAACTAAAGTACATATTCAATACCACTATTAGGGTGGACGTTCGATATTTGATTCGATATTTTCAAATTTCGGATTCGGTAATTCGGTAATCGGTATTTGAACGTAAATACCATATACCGTACTTATAAATATCGATTCGGTAATTCGGTAATCGGTAAATTAAATTTCGATTCGGTATGGTATTTGATAATACCATATTAAAATTGAAGATGTGCAAATGTACGTTTAAACTTTAAAGAGTTTATTTAAAAGAAACCTTATTTACCATTATTTTGGTTGCTTTTTACGAATATATTACCAATATCTAAGAGATTCTTTGAGATGACTAATACTATTGTCTATTGGGTCGGTTAGACATATCGTATGTGTGTGTATATATATATATATATAAAATTCGGTATTTGATAAATACCGAATACCAAATGATATTAATACCTTGTACCAAATCCAATCTCGAATACCGAAATATTAAAATTTTATTCCCAAAAACCATACCAAATACCGAATTAACAAATTTTTTTATCCGGTTCGATAATTCGATTTTCAGTATTTTATGCCCAACCCTAACCACTATACAACATGAATACAACTGTAGCTTTATGATTTCTTGTTTGCTACTTAATATCTAGTTTGTTTTAGTTATTTATTGCTATTGTTTGCCACCAAATCAATTCTTTTTAAATATAAAATATTAGGCCCGCATTTGCACGATCCCTCATCTAGTTAACACTAGATAGTGATGGCCCATGCTAGCACGGGCCGAACGTTAAAATATTTTTCTCAGTTAAACGATATATATACGCTAACATATTCCATCTATCCAATTTACATATTGTAAATGATCGTGCAACTTTTTATCTGCATTTTGTGCCATTTGTAGCTGCACAATTACACAAGTAGCATCTACCAACGTCCCACTTTGGTATCATCTTTTTTCACCAACCGAGCAATCTTGCCAACCTTTTGCGGTGCTTGATTCCTAGCTAGAACTCACACATCGCAAACACAAACTAGAACTAAGCATAACAAAAATGTAAAAGCAAAGTGAGAAATCAGTGACAAATGTGAAATATTTTGGCAATTGAGAATTCAATGTCTCAATGAAAAAATCAACTCTATTTTGGAATTAATCGAGCTTCCTCTTTGATAAGGAAAAATCAATGGATTTGGTTGCTTCCTCGGTGCTTGTACGATGAATTTAGAGTCACGACACCTTTAAAGGGTCAAAAGCATCCGTTTGATTGCATCAAAAGTGGTTTAACCATTTTCAAAAAGCAGCCAATGAAAGTGAATGCTATAGGCATCCAAAGAAGTCCATCATATAGTAGAAAAAAGAGCTTCCAATATATTCAGAAACAACCATAAAGGTGGAAAGGATCTCGCAGAAATTGAAGACATTTAACGAGATGATTTTATGTTGTGGATGCATTTGTGAGCAAGACATATGCCCGCAGGAAGGACAGTTAAATTAAGAGATTAGTTTTATTATTAGTAGCTTTATTTATTATTCTAAAATAGGATTCATGCTAGTTGTCGTTATTAGTTTAGAATAGGGTTTACTGTTTCCTAGTTTCATAAGGAATAGGCTTCCTATTTGCTGTAATAAAGACTCCTATTTAAAGAGAGAATTATGGAATAAAACTTACGTAGAATTTCAACTAGAATCAAGAGATCGGAGTTCTCTCCCACTGAACTTTAAGGTTTTAGCATCCCTTTTAACGAGTTGAATTTATATATCAACTATCGTAATACAAAATAAGTCGTTCGAGGAATTCTAATAAAAGCAAGGGAAAGTCAAGGCAGTTGATTTAGATTTTCCTCTTAATCATCCTGTGACTCGATTCTTTGCAAGAAATCGTAACAATTTGGTACCAAAACCTTTCACAATAGACAATGAGATTAATTCCAGATTCCAAGAAGAATGTGAGATTATCGAAACCCTAATGGACTTGAAAACTATATCCATGGAACAACGTTTCGGTGAAAGAATTATTCAAGTTATCTAAGAACAATTTTTTAGCGTGGGAATTGGATCCACAAAGCTAACAACTCATGGAACTTAGTCGGGTAGTGCCCCGACAGTTGAAAAATCAACAAATTATACTACCAAAGGTAATACTCTGCCTTTTCCAACCATAGGCGACCAAAATTATCAAATAAGTGGTAATTCCCATTTAACAATATCAAGGTATGCAAGGATGGATTTTCCTACTTATGACGATACCGATGACCCATTAATTTGGGCATATCATTGCGAATATTTTTTTGAAAATCAACACACAATCGAAGCAAAAAAGGTTGGAGTGGCTGGGTTTCACATTTTGGGAGAAGCACAGTTATGGTATTATCAACTTAAACGAGCGAAGGGCCCAATGACTTGGGAAGAATTTCAAAAACATTATTTCCAGTGATTTGGAACTCCTGAAAGTAGCAACCCGGTGGGAGAATTGGTCACACTTCGGAAAACTGGTATAATTGAAACTTATTAACAATAGTTTCAAGAAAAGTTGGCTAGGGCTAATGATCTTATTCCAGAACACTTGCACGTGGGAATATTTATGGCAGGGTTGAATGATTCAATCAAAATAGAAGTTCAACTTTTCAAACCACCCGACTTATTGGCAGTTATGAGTTTAGCTCGGGCTTTAGAACATAAACAACAATTGCAGAAAGTCATTAATATTCGCAAGGTGGCATGGCAGCAGTCCCAAACAAGTCTTGGCAACACGATAAACTCAACAAAGTTTGCTACTATTTTAGTTGGTTCATCTACCTTGACTAGTAACCATACAAACAACCAAACCTTTTTTGTCAAGCAATTAACTCGGATAGAGATGGTAGAGAGAAGAGATAAGGGATTATGCTATAATTGTGATGAATAAATTCAGCCACTCACCAGTGAAAACGACTTTTTTGGCTGGAACTGGATGATTTAGTTGATGATACGATACCAGATGTTCTAGAGGACTGCTCGAAAATTTCGTTACATACTATCACAGGTCAAAGACATGAACAAACCATGCAATTGCCTACAATCATTAACGGACAACATGTGCTCAGTCTTATTGATTCAAGAAGTTCCCATAACTTTATAAGTTCTACGGGTACTAGTCAATTACTCCTTGATATTTTCTCCTTGCACAACATCAGAATGTCCATTGCTAACAAAACCTCTTTCAATTTCCACCACCCCCAACTTAGTCTTTTATCCTCAATTGGTATTCTTAAGTTCAAGGAGGATAGGGTTCAAGAGAGAAATATTAGAAAGGTCATGGATTGCAATGTGTTTGCCAAAGAAAAGTCCAAAGGCTCAAAGTGGGTGACTAGAAATAATTTCTATGTATTGGTAGGATTTTTTTTTTTGCTAAAGTGGGCTTCCAATGTCACAAAGATGGCTTAGGATCATTTTCCCAATCAAATAAAATCAAAATATATCCTTGAGAGACTAATGGGCTAAGTTCTAGATGGTCCAAGTATACATGAGATGTAGACAAATAAGCTCCCACACAAGGCATGCGAATCTCGTTAATGCGGTTCAATTGTTCCTTCCGCTTGAGACAAAAAATGAAGTACCAACCAATTTTCCTAAGTCAATTTCCAGAGTCGTAAAAAGAGAAAAATATTTGTTACAAAGTTGACCACATCCATATCCTTGAATTTTGCAAAAATTTTGGACGGAGGGGGTGTTTGTTTTACGTCTGCACCATGTATAATTTGCTAACCATGGAAACAACCCAAGCTCTTGTCTCACATTGTGACTTTCATACGGGCTAACCACTCATATGGCAACTCAGACTTCGCCAATGGGTATGAATGTGATCCCAAATTAACAATGCCATGGGTACTCAGACTTCCCTTGTATCTATGGTTAAAAACCCAATCATGATGCTTTTCTCTTAAGAATGTTATCACGCAGTCTATCATAGGGAAAAGCTCGTCAAATAAAAATAAAATATAGCAATAATCTAGGAACAAAGTAACTAATCCATGAAAATATGGGCACCATCAAAGTGCCCAAATATTATAACCCAAACAAAAAATAAGAATCATCCCGAAGAGCAGAAAAATATGCAGAAGTATCAATTATACAGACCCAAATCAAATGAATATAGGGACAGGCACCCCCAATTACAAAGGTAGCAGTGTCCCCACTGCATAAATAATCACGGATAAGAGAGATAATGGTGCTCCCTGCAACCAATCAAGGGTTATTATCACGCTCAGACTCTGCATAATTATTAGGCTCCTTAGGATCGGACCACTCAGCTGGGGCCTCATCATCACTCTCCACCCAAGAGGAAGAAAGTCAATCTTGGGATTTTAGGGCCTTCCATAAGCCCTTCACCCCCTTCCACATCTTGTTAAAGAACTCATCCCTCTTTTTCTCCCTTATGACCATCTTTTCATGTGCAACCCGGAGATCTAGATATGACTCCGCCAATGATGAGTAGGCTTTTTCAAGCCTAGAAATGGTAGCTTCCTGTTTCTTTTGGTCCTCGTTGTACTTCTAATAGTTGGACCGTGACATATATGAATGATGAGTGGTGGAGGGCTCTCCCGGTCCCTAGGGCAAACTAGACACAAGTTCTTTAATAGATGAAATATCAATACCAATATTCTTAAGAGGATCGATGGTGGATGATCTATGAAACTCAGGCTCAGTGCATGCCGACTTCTCCAAGTCGATCTTTTCCTTCTTGTCTTTGCCAGGTGCGCCCTCTCCTCAAATCCTAAAGGGGTAGATGGGGGTGCCAGGGCACCCCCAAGTATCTCCATCATACTGCAAAACCCCCACTCTCCTATAAAGCTTAGTAATCAAAGAGGGAAAGAAGAGATGCGTACCCCCTTGGTCCTTGAAGTGGTCCATTTCATTGACCACGAGTTGACCAACATCTAAAGAAATGTCATCTAGAATACAGGAGACCATCCTAGCGCGCAGATTTGGGACTACTATTATGTGGGTGAAAGAGGAGACTAAGATACATATAATGTACAACCAAATTCGAGCTTCGGAAGTAAAGTCATTCATGCAGATGTTGCTTTTCATTTTTGTCCAAGATACTTTCTTTCCGGGACATAATTTTTCCGCCAACTAAATATCCAACTTACACCATTTTTCTTTAAATTCCCCATGTCTACATGCAGGAGCCCATAAACATCATTGATTTGCTTCACCTTAAAGCATACCATTTTTCCGCGAATCTTAATAGTCATGTTGGATGGATCTGAGGAAGAAACTTCACTAATGTTGTCATAGAATTCAAAGATCCATTGCTCATTTGCATGCACGGATCTGGGGTAAAACAGTGTCACCTTGGACTTAAGCTTGTCATGAAATGCCGAAAGCTTTTTCAGCATATTGTCCAAGCAAATTTCTCTCTCTGGGAGCAGTTTTTTCCTCGAAAGATCACTATAGTAGTGAGTGTTGCACTCGAGTGTCATGAATCGAATGTGATCATACTTGTCTATGAGATTATCCTGAAAGCACTAGGCACACATGACATTAATTAATGATAATTTGACATACAAACTATGCCACATTGTCCACCAAAGCTCATTGGATGGGCACTTGGAGGTGTTTGGATAAAAATTGAAAGTGCAAGATTTTTGTCATGGCAGGGAACTAGTCTCGATTACCACAATCTTGGGTCATAACTGTGTTCGCGTTGCTACAATCGCAGTTTCATAATCGCGATCACAATAATTGAGGCTGAATTTATACCAGCTTTCCATGTTCAAAATTT
Organism: Capsicum annuum; assembly: GCF_002878395.1. Classification (NCBI taxonomy): domain Eukaryota; kingdom Viridiplantae; phylum Streptophyta; class Magnoliopsida; order Solanales; family Solanaceae; genus Capsicum; species Capsicum annuum. The sequence goes on along the minus strand of NW_025893708.1, from coordinate 652,480 downwards.
CCAAATCTCTAGGCCACAGGCATATTCTACAATATGGATTCACATTAAGACCAAAGAACAAGACTATTAGGTGATCGATTATGCCTTTTGAATGCAAAAAACCATTATTGAATATTCATTTGGGCAATATATCGAACACTTAGTGTGCACACTTCATTTGTCTCCATTTCGCACATATTTTTGGGTACTCAAGATTTCTCCACTTGTGTGCACACCATATTCTAGCAGCTATACACCACACAAGTACCAAGTATAAAAACATGGAAGATAAGAATCAATATTTAGGTCATCTCTAAATCATGCATTCTATGACCTATTTTTAAAAAATCAAAGCATGGATTCATGGCACCTACCGAATTTGTGATTTAAGAGAAATGCAAGGATGTTATTGATGAGCTCACAAACGTGGCTAGAAGTTGGTCCAATTATAAAGTAAAACTTGAAAAGAGAGTGTGAGGGAAATGGGGGAAATCAGCTGTTCATATAACTAAGGTGAACGCGGTCGTAGTCAAGTGCCCGTGATCACAATCATGGGCCTGCAATCGCTGTAACTGAAAGCATTTCTGCTCCCCTATTTTCCCCTATTTAGCTTAATTCACAACTTGACAGATTTTCCCCTGTTCAGTTGTCAATGTAAATAGTTCACACTCTTCTTCCCTTTTTTTAAGCTCATCCAATGCACTCTAGAGTGCCACAAATGCATGGGTTATTGAAATGACAAAACCAAAATCTATGCTATAACATCATAAATAAAGGATATGAGCCACTTTTGTAGCATTTGTGGGTTACTTCCTATATAGAGCCATAGTTAATGTCATGCCACGACGTCTTCCGTTTCCATTCTCAAGGTGGGTCCTCAAGCCCCCTGTTATTCACCTCCCCAATCTCAACATCCACTATGGACACAACTTGAAGGTCCACAGATTGTTTCTTCACCTTACAAACCTTAAAAGAGACTTCATCCTCTTGCATTCTAAACTTTATTTTCCCCATTTCTAAGTTGACAATGGACCTTTCAGTGGCTAAGAATGGACGACCAAGGATGATGGGTAGCTCTTGATCTATTTCACAGTCCAACACCACAAAGTCTTCCTGAAGTATAAATTTATCCACTTTGTCTAGGACATCAAATAAAATCCCTACCGATCTCTTGATAGACCGATATGCCATTAAGAGTTGCATAGATATTGGGGTTGGTCCATCTAATCCAAGCTTATTGTAGATGAAAAATGGCATGAGGTTGATGCTCGCACCAAGGTCACATAGAGCTTTCCCAAACACATGTGTCCCGATGGTACAAAGAATGGTGAAAGCTCTGGGGTCATCTTTCTTTTTCGTGATCTTACTATCCATGATAGCACTACAACTATGGGTGAATTCAATAGTTTCACCTTCGATGAACTTTTTCTTTTACATCAACTTTTTCATTAGCTTAGTATATCCCGGGATCTCTTAGATCGCCTCAAGAAATGGGATATTGATTGATAGATTGCTAATCTTGGCAATAAATTTCTTTAGCTTGTCACCCTGCTCTTTTCTTTGTAATCGTTGAGGAATAGGGGAGGAACTTGGATTGTAGGCCTTGCTTCATTTTGTGGCTTTTTAACCTCAGCCACTTCTTCATAAGCTTCCTCGGTCTCCTTATCATCATCTTCTTCTTGATCTTGAGGTGACACCTCCTTGGGCTTAGCCTTAAATATCTTTCCACTCAATTCTCCTTTCAAGTGCTTCTCAAGTGTCTCTCCACTCCTAGTAACGATTGATAGGACTTGAGCATCATTATTTGGATTAGAAATTGTGTCGCTAGGGAGACCACCTCTAGGTCTAACATTAATTTGAGTGGAGATTTACCCAATTTAGGTCTCCAATTGCTTGGTGGAGGCAGAGTGGGACACCACGATTTGACAGAGTTGAGAGAAATCACCTTTTAATTCACAGACCATCTTATCTGTACCTTCCACCCTATTCAAAATACTTGCTAGGACATCCTTAGTTTTAAATTTCTTGGGGTCAATGGAGCTTGATTCTTTGTTTTTGGCCTAATCACGGGGAGACATATAACGGTCATAACCACGCTCTTTATCTCTCCAATCCCTATAACGCTCATATTCTATCCAACCTTGATTCCCATTTTTCCTTTGATAGGCGGGGTGAGAACCCCCCGAGTAGTTTGTTAGATACCTAATCTCCTCATCTAATGTTTTTGCCTCCTCCTCATCCTCGTAGGATTTTGATGCAATGGAGTTTACCATTTTTACGGGTGCACCTATAACATGCTTTTTCAAGAGTTCGAGTTGGGTCATCATCTTTGTCATACTCTCCTCCCCTTTTCATCTTGCTTTCCTTGCTACTTGTCAACCACAGATGTAGAAGAAGAGCTATTGGAAACTTCGACATCTCGGGTATGCCAACCCCAATTTTGCTTTGTCACTTCTCTGAGAAACTCCATTATTGCATGATAGTACAATTTCAGTAGGAAGCCTTTCAACGTATTATCCACCACAGTTTTATTGAGAGGATTAAGGGCTCAGTAGAATACTTGGAGAAGCATCTTCTCAGGGACATCATGATTCGGGCATTGGGATAACTTGCCATTAAACCTCTCCCATGCTTCATACAATGGCTCCCTATTTAATTGCCAAAAGTTTATGATCTCGTCCCGCTTTAGGATCATTTTAGACAGTGGGAAGTATAGATCAAAAAATTATTGTAAGCTTTTCCCACGAGGTGATTGAGCCGTGTGGGAGTAAGCGGAGCCACTACACTGCCTCACCCGTTAATGATATTGGAAAGAAGGAAAGACGGATGGATTCTTGAGTAATGTGTGCTATGTTGAATGACACACACACTTCGACAAAATTCTTCAAGTGGAGATTTGGGTCCTCATAAGCTTGACCACCATATAGACCTTTCATTTGTAACATGTGTAGTATAACACTTATTACATAGAAAACATCGTTCCCATGATTTGGTGGGATACGGAATGCACTTGTTTGGCCTGCATCATTGAGTTGGACCTCATCATCGAGAGAGGCATCAAAGCTCTCGCGTGACTAGCACGGTTATTCATTGCCCCGCTTATGCTACAGTCACCAATACAAAATAAAAAATAACAAATAAAGTAAATCAAAATCATCTTGGGTACACCCAACTAAAGATCACACCGCATAAGAGAAATCTAGATTCCACTCCCTAGTAACGGCGTCATTTTGATAATGCTCAACCCACTCTCATATTTTTAGAGGTAAGGTGGTCATTTTCAATATCCTAACTTGTGTTCAGTCGAATCCACAAAGAGTGGAATTTAAACTTCAAAACCTATGGGTGCTTTAGTTACTAAAAAGGGTACCCAAAGTGAATGCAAAAAGAAACATGTAATATAAATTGGGGGGTTTCATTAGGAATTAGGTTGTATCAATTTTGATTTACATTACAAGGCACAATAACACTTTTGATTTAAATCAAGTTTGGAAAAAATCTTGGGATTATGTCTACCTAAAGGTAACAAGTATGAAGGTTAGCGATGGTTCAACTTGACATCTAGTTGTTGAGAAAGAGATAGGCTAGGTTTAAAGTCTTTGTGGTTAGTTTGTCAACCAAACCTCAAAGATTTCACCCACTGGCTCTTTCGAGCACTTAACAAGTGTTCCATTCATAGTCACCCAAAATCACAATCGGGCATCCCTATTTCTAGGAAGATGCCCATGACATGACTTACACTCCATTTACACTTATTTCTAAGATTGCAAAAGGTAGTAAACCACATGCTTAATTGTCCATCATTACCTTGTCCCCCTATAGCCCCTTTTCAAGGATGCTATGGGTTCCCATAGGTTCATCTTCATCCCTTTTTCAAGGATGATAAAGTTTTTCTAGAGTTTGGAGTTTGCACCCATCAAACCCATTTGGAGATTTGAGGTTTTCACCCACAAATTCCAACTATTAAGATAAACCAATGATGGAATCCATAATTAACAACTAAAAATCATGTAATCACATCAACACCCACACACAAATACATTTTATTTCAACATAATCCCAAGACTAAAATATTTAGCTACTCATGAAGAAAGTAGAGAAAGTTATACCATCATATGGGTTGTTCAAAGCATTCATCCTTCACAAATACTAAAGATTCAAGTCTCCAAAGTTAATTACAAATCTTGCCCAATTTAGGGTTCTTGTTTCAAATTCAAAAGTGTCTATCTAGTAAGCAATACCCCAAAGAATAAAGGGTTTTAGACTATATAAGGATTGATATTCGACTAAGTGAATTTACAAAATTGCCCTGGGCAACATTCCCGCTTAGCTGCGATCGCATGAGGTTGTTCGCGATCGTGGTGATGCTTCTACGATCGCGGCTATCGCGACCGTGGTGATGCTTCTACCATCGCGGCTATCGCGACCGTGGTGATGCTTCTACGATCGCTTTCTATAAATATCATGCCCTTTTTTGGATGTAAACACAAAGTATTTTCAGACAAAGAAGCAGAGAACGAGATAAAATTTTAACCTGACTATTATTTAAAAGAAAGAAATAGAAGGAAGGAGTGCAACCGAGTCTTAATTTTGGATAGCCTACCTATCCTAAGTTATGTGGGAGTCAAGCCACATGTAGTTCCAGGTTTGATAAGGAGATGGACTATACCGAGTTGGAGAGTCGAGTGAGGTCTTATCGAGGTTTCGGTCCACGGCTCTATCATTACATCAAAATAAAATTACTAGTTAAAAAGATAACTTACATTACAAAAGTCCTATCTATGCAGCTTCTCTTGACTCTTGACTTGAGCCTTTAATGCTTTCAAAAATGATAAATGATCTAATCTTCTTTGAGTTGAACTTGAAAATAAATTCTTTCTTCATACAAAATTTGGTGCTGGAGATGAACTCGAATATTGACCATGTTCTTTCATGTGGGACTTCTGACCTTTGAACTTGAATTTGAAAATCTTCACTCTATTCTCCAGGCGGGCTCATGACTTACAATTTCTTCACCTTATTGCTTGGTTTTCCATTTCTTCACCCTGTTCTTCAGGCGGGCTCCTAAATAATTATTTCTTCAATATGTTGACTTTTAATTTCATCACCCTGTTCTCCAGGACGACTCCTAAAATCACATCAAAACTAGAAAGAAAATTATTGCAAACAAAGATTATGATAAAGAGAGATCTCACTTTTCAAAAATAAAGTCTCATTTTTCAAGAGGGTCTTAAAATGATGATTCTAATAACATGAATTAAATTTTTGCCCCGGTTTATCATTAGAAAATTTTTGTGGCTATAAAACCCAATCACAGTTACTTGCAAAATGCATAATCCAAAGGTGTCTCAAGACTCTAATCAATGAATTCATCTCTTACGGATAAGAAGGCGTGTCTCTTAAGGGTTACACGAAAGGACTCGACTAGAAAGTGTGACTTCTAGGAGTGAAGGTTCAAGTTAGGGAATGTGTCACCCGACAAATAAAACTTGAAAGACCCAAACAAGAAAGTGCATCTCCTAGGGGTTAAGTGGAATGACTCGACTAGAAAGTGCATCTTCTGGGAGTCAAGGCTTAAGTTAGGAAGTGAACCACCTAACAAGCAAAAACTTGAATACACAATAAGGAAGTGTGTCTCCTAAGGGTCAAGTGAAATGACTCGACTAAAAAGTGCATTTTCTAGGAGTCAAGGCTTAAGTTAGGAAGTGAACCACCTAACAAGAAAAACTTGAATTACCCTGACAAGGAAGTGTGTCTCATAAAGGTTAACTACTCTACTAGAAATTACATTTTCTAGGAATAAAGGCTTAAGTTAGGAAGTGTGTCTCCTAACAAGAGAAAATTGAATACCCAACAAGTAAGTGTGCCTCTCAGTGGTCAAGTGGAATGACTTAACTAGAAAGTGCATTTTATAGGAGTCAAGGCTTAAGTTAGGAAGTGAACCACCTTGTGAACCACCTAACAAGTGAAAATTTGAATACCCAACAAAGAAGTATGTCTCCTAAAGGTCACGTGGAATAACTCGACTAGAAAGTGCATTTTCTAAGGTCAAGACTTAAGTTAGGAAGTGCATCACCTAACAAGTGAAACTTGAATTACCCAATCAAGGAAGTGCGTCTCTTTACAAATGTCACTTGAATTACCAAGACAAGGAAATGTGTCTTCTTACAAATGTCGCTTGAATTACGCAGACAAGGAAATGTGTCTTCTTACAAATGTCGCTTGAATTACCTAAACAAGCAAATACGTCTCCTTACAAATGCTACTTAAATTACCTAAACTAGGAAATGAGTCTCCTTAAAAATGCCATTTGAATTACCCAAACAAAAAAATACATCTCTTTACAAATGCCACTTAAATTACCCAGACAAAGAAATGTGTCTCCTAAAGATTATGAAGGACTCAAATAAAAAGTGCAATTGTAGGAGTGAAGGTTCAATTTAGGCAGTGTGTCACCTAATAAATGAACCTAAATTACCTGGACAAGGAAGTGTGTCTCCTAGGGATATTGGATTATGAGTTTTTACCATGATTTTTATTACCAAACCTATGCAGCAACATTGCCTCCTGCATTTGCAGAAGTAAGAAATTACAGCCTTTGATTATTCTTTCAAATCTTTGTTGGGAAAGTAGCATGTGTTCCTGTTTCATCAAAGAAAACTTTTTAGTTTAAGAACATAGTGGTTGGCTTGTGGCTTTAGCTTTTGAGGCGATTGGTCTTACATTTATGATATTTATTATTGCTCTCAACCATTATCATATGTCATTGCCTTTTTGCACCATTGATCCAAACCAAATTATTAAAAGTGACTCTGAAACAAACACAGTATCTCCGCTTTGGTATATCTCTTAGATAAATCCTTTGAACCTTGGTATTTCCATGAATCCCCCAAATTTTTCTATTGACCGTGGTTTCGAGCATCCCATTATCTCCATGCCGACTGTAACTGCAACAAAAATCGAGTTAAGATAAATACTCAACAATGGAAGCTGAAGCTGGAGATGGAGCTGGCGTTGAACTTACTTGGATCTGGAATACTTCTTAGGGACCTAGAACTCTCAACACAGCACAAAAACATGAGATCCTTCCCATACATCGGAGAGCACAACTGGGAACAAGAACACGAAGAAAAAATAAGATAAAAATGAAGAAGAAAACACAAAAAGAGGAACTTACTTTTAAAAGCTGAAATGAGCAGCAACAATGCTTCTCCATGGCTAGGTATTGATGATCCACAACAAATACTTGATGCAGAATTGATTCAGCAAAGGCAGGGACAATATTTTACAGGCGTTCTAGGGTTGAAGTGGCGAAGGATAAGGGGATTGGATTTAGGAAACCCTACTAGTGGTTTTATATGTAATAACACTAAGGGATTGGGCCGGGTAATTTTAGCAAAATATAAATGGGCAATTGTTTTTAAATTTTGGATGGGTTGGTCTATCAATTGTAAAGACTCATTTATGTGGTTTTAATCTTTATTTATAAAATTCCAAAATTAATTTTAAAAAAATTCATACCCCTTTAAAGGCTGAATTATTATTTCAGCATAAATGTAAACAAAAAATTTTAAAAAATCAAAACTAGGGAACATAAAAATAGCTAAAAAAAAAAGTGTTTAATGGAAGGGGGAACACTTTCCTATACTTTGAATAGAACATTTTCATAATTTTTAGTGAGTTTTATATTATTAGTCGGTCTTTCTTTCATTTTTACAAGTAAATAATACATTCTACTTAATGATAAAGGGGAATGGGCTCAATGATCAAGTGCCAAAGCAGGCATGTTCGCCTGTTGCCTGCTTTGACACTTCTTCATTGGTTCTTTTCTTCCGCTTTAATTTGTTTATTTTACTTTTTTTAATTTGATATATATTTTTAAAAATATGTAAAAAAAAAAAAAAGGAATAACTACATGACTTAGCAAACATATACTCCTAATTACCCTATTTGGTCTAGGTTTCAATTAATTACAATGATTAGCCCCCTCTTGCATATTAATTAGCCTAATTACAAATTTTAATCTCTCTACTTTATTTTCTCTTTCTCTATTTTCTATTACTCTCCTCTTTTTTCTTTTTCAGTTTTTTCTTCATTTTTTCTTTTCCTTTTTTTGTTTTCTCTTTCTTTTTTCTTTTTTCTTTTTTTTTACTATTTTTACTTTTCTGTTTTTTTCTTTTTCTTTTTTGTCCTTTTCTTTTTTTCCTCCTCCTTTTTTTGTATTTTTTTTTGTTGTTGTTGTTGTTGTATTTTATATTTATTTAATTTATACTAAATAATTTAAATAAAATTTATTATTAGTAGTTGAATGATTTAATCATGAATATGTACAATTTATCATTTATATTTGTATACAAAAAAGCATATGAATTAATTGTATTTATTTGTGTCTTAAATATATAAATATGCAATGTCATTTAATGCAAATTTAATGTTAGTATTTGTATTTTAAATTTATCATTTGTATTTGTATATAAGCAAGTATCATTTTGTATAAGTATGACCCAAGTTGTATAAACATGTATCATTTGATGCAAATGTAACGTTTGTATTTGTATAATTTATAATTTTATAAATACAAGTGTCCGTAGAAAGAAAAATAAAAATTCTTTTACAATTGTTTAAAAATACAAATGATCTTGTCAACTACAAATAAATTAAATTACAAATAAAAATACAACATGCAGTCAACTTACAAATATAAATACAAAATAGTTCTTTACAAATACAAGTGCATCAATAAAAATAATATACAAATACAAATAAAATGAAAACCACAAAATATAAATTCAATGTCCAGTTAATTATAAAATAAAAATACCAAATAATTCTTTAAAATATAAGTGTGAATTGTATAAAATATAAATGGTGGTGCGAACTAGCAAACACAAATACAAGTGTGAACTATAAAATACAAATAAAAGTGCAGACTATAAAATACAAATGCAAATGCAAATGCAAACTATAACATACAAATACAAGTGCGGACTATAAAATCCAAATACAAATGTAAACTATTACATACAAATACAAGAGTGAACTATAAAATACAAATACAAATACAAATATGAACTATAATATATATATATATATACACACAAAAAGCGCGAACTATAAAATACAATACAAATATAATTGTACCAACGAATACAAAAATATAAATGATGATGTGGATACAAATACAATAAGCAATTGTGGTATTTTTGCTATTATTCGTGACTTGTACTCGAGTGGCCATATTTTTGAAGATACAAAAAATATGAGATAGAAAAAAAAATAAAAAAGGTACAAAAAAACAAAAATAAAAAAGAACGAAAAGAACAAAAAAAAAGAAAGAAAAATAGAAGATAGAGATAGAAGAAAAAGATAAAGAACAAAAAAAGAAACAACAACAACAATAACAAACCCAGTGTATTCTCACATAGTGAGGCCTGGGGAGGGTAAGATGTACGCAGTCCATACCTCTACCTCTAAAGAAGTAGAAAGGTTGTTTCCGATAGACCCCCGACTCGAGACACGGAATACTAAACAAATTCATAGTAAAGCATGGAACAAGAACGAAAAAAATACAAAAAATAAAAGAAAGAATCGAAAAAGAAAATAGAAAACAAAAATAGGATAAGAATCAAAAAGTAAAAGAAAATAAAAAATGAGAAAAGAATAAAATAAAAATGATGGTAAATACAAATACAATGCGCTGTTATGATGTTTCCGTGATCATCCATGCCTTGTATTCTATGTAGTCATATTTTTTTATAGTAAAAAATATAAAATATAAAATGTGATTAATGTATTTATATTTTATATAAATACAGCTTATTGAGTAAAAGCGAATACAACAGATGTAAATCGAATACATCGGCTATAAATGGTAATATTGCAAAGTGTGGCTATGTAAGGTGAATTTTGTGGCAACTGTTGCTATTTTTGAAACTTCTCCTATAAAATATTATAAATCACAATAATTAACAACTTAAAAAATTTAAAAGATATAAAATATTTGATCGACTCTCAAAATTATATCAATCGTTTAAATTGGAATAGAAGAAAGAATATTATAATTCACAATACTTCAAAATTTAAATTATTTTTAAAATATAGTTGACTATCAATGCCAAAAAAAATTAGTTTAATCTGTTATATATTTCAAAAGAAATAAGTAAAAAATACTATAAATTTCAATAATTAACAACTTAAACGATGTAAAAAATATAAAATATTTAGTCATTACTCTCAAAATTATATCAGTGTCACTTAAATTAAAATAGAAAAAAAGTATTATAAATCACAATAATTAAAAACTTAAATTATTTTAAAAACTATAACTATCAAAGCTCAAAAAGTTTGGAGAAAGAGAATAACATATATTATTTGAAATCACAAAAGCATTACAAATTTTTCTACTTAATAATAAGTGGCGATAAGCAGGAACGAGGTCGACATGTCAGCTTGTGCTGCTTCAATTATAATTTTACTATATCACCCATGATTAATTATTATAAATTATCTAAGTATTCAAAAAATAATAATATATAATAAAAATAATAAAATAGACACAAAATGCTAAATTAACTTTTGATATTTTGTGTTGCCTGCTTCAATCGTAATTTTACTATATCACCCCTAAATAATTATTATAAATCATCTAAGTATTAAAATAAATAATATTTAATAAAAAGGTAAATTAGACATAAAATGATAAATAACTCTTGATATTTTAAATTAACTTGATGTCTTATATGAGGCTCATTTAAATTTTTTCCACAAGTATTTTTATAGTAATTTTATTATATCACTTCTAATTAATTGTTATAAGTCATTGAAGACATGTTTGCTTAGCTGCTTCAATCATAATTTTATTATATAAATCCTAATTAATTTTTTAATTTTTACTAGTCATCTAAACATTAAAAATTAATAATATTCATAAAAAAAAATAGACACAAAATGATATATTAATATAAAATATTTGGTTGCTTATTGAAATTATACTAGCGCCACATAAATTATGATGGGACAGAGGAAGACCTAAAGTAATATATATTAGTTAAAAATTAGAAGGCACGTAAACTGAGACGGAGAGAGTATTCATATCTTATTAAAAAATTATGGTAAAAGCATTATAAATCAAATAATTAATAACTTAAAAAAATATAAAAGATATAAATATTCGGTTGACTCTCGAGATTATATCAGTGTCATTTAAATTAGAATAGAATAAAAAATATTATAAATCACGCTAATTAATAATTTAAATTAATTTAATGATTGATTATCTAAATTATATTTGTGTCATATAAATTGAGAAAAAATAACATGTATTGGGTCCATGCTAGCACGACCTTCAATGTCTAGCATATATATAAAAGGGCAACTTACATAAATTTTGGATTTTTAATGACTTGTAATACTTTTTACCATAGTTCTATTAAATTGCAAGATATTTCGAATTTTGTTTTTGTGATACATATCTTTAGCTTTGATACATATGTATTCTGATACATGTGTAACTGAGTGATAGTTAAATAAGGAAATAACTAATTTTCAATTATTACGGAAAGTAAATCACGAGCAAATTGTGGCATAAATACATCTGATTCTAGATGTATCGTAATGATACATCTGGTAAAATTATTCAATACTCATTCAAAATTCAATCTAGCATAAAAATAAAAGTTTACATATGTTAAACATATGTTAAATGTATTAAATTTATAAATGAATCAAAAATATGAATCACTACCAAAAAGTATTTGCCATATGAATCATCAGTATTCTGACAACAAATGTATTGTTCATATCTATCACCAATATACTGACAACAAATGTATCACTTATATGTATCACTGTTTATAGTACGAAAATATATCGAGAAATTAACAACATTATAAATATATCAAGTGCACTAACCAAAAGTACATGTATCAACATCGAATTTGATATCTAATTCTGCAAACCATTACAGTGGTCATCGTCATTACCGTGGTTCTACTGGAAAGATTTTTTAGCTTCTACAATATGAAGATCCTTCAAAAGAATATGAATGCTTATCAACATGAAGTACATAGTAAAACTTTTAAAATTTTAAAGAAAGAAAGTTGAACCAAATTGTAAATTGTAAATGATAAGATTTGATGGAAATTGTTTAATTTATTTTTTTTATATTTAAAAGATTTCCTCTCATTATTTACTCTCCTAAACTAAATGCAAATCTGTTACTTCATTATTTAATATATATCGAAAAAAGAGAAATATGAGATTTTATGAAATATTTCAAAAAGAAAAAATCCTTTTGACCACAAAAGCTTGGCCAAAATTTGACCATAATAGTAAAAAAGACATGTTCACACAATAAACTAGTTAGCTATTAAACATTTTTACGCCTTTCATCCAAAATTTAAATTTTTAAGATAATTCATTTACTATCATTTCCCAATACATTGAAAACTATTCTAATACATGAGAATAAACAATTTATGCATTCTATTTTGATTATTTAATTTTTGTAATTAACAATTACATAATTAAATAATTGTTAAATGTAGTAGTGTGTAATTAAGAAAACAAAAATTTATCAGTACAAATTTATTTATTAGGTGTTCGTTATATTTTTTTTTAATGTCTAAAGTAGTTTAATTTTTAGTTAAATTTTAATTACGTATAGTTTATACTTTATACATTTTTTGAGAAATTTAATCAAATTATCTTATTTATTTTTTATCACGCTAGTTCAATTTTATGATTTTTTTAATGAATATGAAAACTAGTGTATGAATATAGAGTTTTATTAATAAAATGTTTTGGCATGCTTAAAATTTTGTTACTTTACATTTTTATAGATATATTTACTAACAAAATAGGTCGTAGTTCAATGTAAAAATTTATTTTTCTAAATAACTTAACAATAATTTTTTTATTTCCTTAACATTTGTAGAAATAGATGTAGCTCAAATTTATTTACCATTTTTTCATGGTCCATGACTAAAAATTTATACTCATTGCTATGAAATTTTATTATATTGTAGATTGTAATTATAAGGAAATATTTATTTTATAAGAAATATATGTATTGTAAGTAATTTTATCCACGATAAATAATTTGTATTCATCTTCATATAATTAGCGAGAATTTGTAAAAAAAAAATTAGATTAAGTATAGTAATTAATAAAATAATTAGATATAATAATCTATTTATTCAGATTATATTTGAAACTTATAAATAAGATCCTGTCAATTTAAATTGAGCCAAATAAAAACACCCCTAATCAAATGATAATTCTTAAAACACTTGATTAGGATGAAGCTTGAGTGAAACATATTGAATTTTTTTTAAAATTCTTTATAATTAGTTAATCAAAGTTAATATAATCATTTATTTTTAAGAAATTATATTTGAAACTTACAAGCTATGAAACTGAAAGCATCATTGACAACACTAATTAAACTAGATCGATAAAGATATCATTTCGATGAAACAAGTCTAAAGTAAAATTTTGTAAAGTTAATTTGTTTAAATTTGTTATAATTAGTTAATAAAAAACAACTAAATTTAATAACTAATTTATTTAAGTATAAATTATTGTACAAATACACTCTTGTGACAATTATGTTCAATTATTAATCTTTAGTTCAATTAATTCTAAATAAATTTGTAATAATTATTAATTAATTTAGTTTAATAATATACCATAAAATCATTTTTAAGATATATGAGGCTTGAAACTTCGAACAAAATAACAACTGTCATAACACTTGATCAAGATAAAACTTGAGTGAGAAATGATAAAATTTTGTTTATATTCTTTATAAATAGCAAATTGAAAGCAATTATATTATAATTACTTATTTAATTAAATTATATCTCAAATTTAGTAGTAAGACCTATTAAGATTGAATCAAATCAAATTATGTTATAGTTACTTATTTATCTAAACTATATTTCAGATGTACTAGTAAAATTCGATAAGATTGAATCAAATCAAATAATTAACACATTTAATTATCTTGAATTGATGGTGTTTGATATTATAATAAAAATTATTCAATCATTATATAGACATGCTATAATATCTCGCTCTCAAATGTGGCCTTTTTAGTTTTTAGTGTTGCTACAATAAATTTCTACTAATGATAAAAAGTAATTATTAGCTATAAAATTTTATCAAAAATCATTTCGCCATAACAAATAGTTATGGAACTTGAAGAAAATTATCTAGAACCTAAAACAAAAATACTTATTTAGTTATATTATTTTGCTTGAGATAATTTATTATACCTAAAAAATTAGTATTGCCGTTGTAATTTATTATGACAGAGACATGTCAAGTTATACTTATGCGAGAGCATCCTTTTACTGGCAAAGGATAAGAGTAAATTTCACTTCTCAAGCAATTAATTATTAATTTATGTAGTTGTTCTCTACCACTTTTACTCCTTCTATGTTTTCTTTTTAAAAATTATTATGAAAATAGTGAATTTGATCGCGCTTTGCTCGATTATAAAATAACTTGTCAAATTTATGATATAATATTTTTAACGATAAAAATTAAAATAGTGGGATGTTAGTTCTAATCTTTGGCACACACCGAAAAAACTATTTTCATGAAGCTATAAGATAACAAAATCAAAATTCAAAATAAGTTATAAAAATTTATCCAGTTTGCAAGCCATGATTCTTTATTAGTAAAGACAATCATTCATGGAATTAAATTTCACCATGAACTTTCTTTTTAAAGCTCCACATGATAACTTAGAGTAATTTTTTAAGTCAAAATACCTACCAAAAGTCATTAAATATTTGAAATCTATCGTCATAACTTGTCTTCACTACAAAATTCTTTCGAGATTGTGTTTTTGTGTTACCATTTGAAACTTTCAAATATAGATTAAAATTTTAAATTGAAGACAAAGAATCAAAGAAACATGGAAGAAGAGGGAGGCAGGGACACA